>NC_056061.1:78015435-78315435 GCF_016772045.2 Ovis aries
AAATTTGTTTAAATTAAATAAAAAGGATTCTTCAACATAAGAGGCACTGGAGAATAGTAGTTAAAAGAACAAATTTTAAAAGAAACTTCCTAGATTTGAGACTGAGCTCTTATAACTTCTAACTATCCAAAAGTATACCTCAGTTTCTCAATCAGTAAAAATCTTAATAGTAATTGCATTCACGATGTTCTTGTGAAGATTGAATAATGAGTTAACATATGGAAATCACTTACACCAATGGGTAACATATAGCAATCACCACTGAACAACAAACTATTAATAGAATGAATAAAAATACCCAACAGAATAATTTCATTCTACTCATCCTCAAAACTTTGCAGCTATATGAACTTAAGTAACAGGAAATGTTTCTATAATAAATATTATTTAAAGAAAACAGTCAAGAGAGTAAGTCAAAACAATAATGCATTCCAAAGGATATCAGATATTAGTATGACACTCAAGACTTAAAGGGGGCTTCCCAGGTGGCTCACTGGTAAAGAATCTGCTGCCAATGCAGGAGATGCAGGAGACACAGGTCTGATCCCTGGGTCAGGAAGGTCCCCTGGAGGAGGAAATGGCTACCTACTCCAGTATTCTTACCTGGGAAATTCCATGGACAGAGAAGCTTGGCAGGCTACAGTCCACGGGGTCACAAAGAGTAGGACATGACTGAGAGACTGAACAGGCATGCATGCAAGACTTAAAGAAGGAAGAGGTAGTGGTGCATCTCTCACCATTATTTAATTAAGGAGGGACCTTATACAAACTGTATGGATCATGGTGTTTGGAAGCAGACACTGAAAACTTAACTGACTCCCCAGTTGTGGTGTCTTGACTAGAACAGATAAACCAGATCCTGACAGTCAGCTATTGATCTAGGAACTCAGTCAAGGGAAAAGGGATGACAATCCTATTGATAAGGAGGATCAGAAGCAGTCCATTCATGTGATATAAACAATGGTACATATTTATGGCTTTTCCCAGGTTTTCTGTCCTCTATCATAATATAATATCAATGGATCTGAATCATAAGAGCTCATAGACTTGTCATAATAGATGAGAAAGAAGAGACAAGTGAGTTGGTAAAACATGTTGACCTATGATATATTCAGGGGTTTACCATATCAGTAAGTTCAAAGTTATGGAAAATTTATTGACTGTTATTCCTCCCACCATTAAGAGATATGGCACAAGGAGGGCTTCTTCAGGAGCTGGAGGCAGCATATTCCACATCTCCAAATACTGCTCCAATCCATTTGCCAAAAAGATCAGGTGACTCTAAGCTCAGACTGTCTCTGAGTAGGTCCAGGCTACTGTGCAAGACGTCCTTCTGAATGGTCAATGAAGTAAGCCTTATGGTATTAGATGTAACTAGTGTAATGAGGAAAATGCCACTTGGAATTTATGGCAAGTTCCAATAGGAGCATCACTGTGTAGCAACGCAGATTCCTTAGTTCTCAAGGAAGAGAGGTTGCAAGGCATAGAGCTTCTGAATTAGTCACCAGTCATGTCTGACTCTTTGCGACCCTTTAGACTGTAGCCCACCAGGCTCCTCTGTCCATGGGTTTTCCAGGCAAGGATACTGGAGTGGGTTCCCATTTCCTTCTCCAGGGAATATTCCCAAGCCAGGAATCGAACCCATGTCCCTTGTGTCTCCTGCATTGCAGATGGATTCATTACCTGCTGAGCTTTCAGGGAAGCTCACAAGGTATTATTAAAAAATAAGCTCCCATGTGATACTGGGCTCTGGTAGAGTTTGAACTCTACCATAGAATGGAAAATCACTGTGAGTTCAGAGGTGTTCATCATGTCCAATCTTTTAATCATAAGGTATGGGATGTCCAGCAGCAGTTTATTTCAGGATAGACATGGTATGTCTGAGATTGGACACAAGTAGTGGATTAAATTATACAAACAGGTGGCTCAGATGCCCCTGTCGTTTAATAGCCTCTCCCTCAATTCACCGAGAAGGCAGCAAAGACCTTTGAGAGGTGGAAAAAGGATGGATGGATCATCTCAGTTGCTTCTACCAAGAAAATCTGTAAATGTCCTACTAATGTTTTTTTTCTTCCAGTTTTATTGAGATATAACTGATAGCACTGTGTAAGTTCAAGGTACACAGCATAATGATTTGACTTCACAATAATTCATCATCTCCTCTAGATGCAAAATAAAAGAAAAAAATTTTTTTCCTTGTGATAAGAACTCTTAGGATTTGTTCTCTTAACATTTCATGTATCACATAGAGCACTGTTAATTTATTCCACAACATATCCCCAGAACTTCTTTATCATAAACTAAAAATTTGTACTTTTAAACCAGTCTCATCCAATTCCCTCTACCCCACCTCTAGTAACATAAATCTGATCTCTTTTTCTTTGAGTTTACTTATTTATTTATTTGTTTTTGAAGTATAATTGACCTGCAACACTATGTTAGTTCCTGATATACAACATAATGATCTTATATTTCTATAGATTTTAAAATATTCACCATGATAACTCTAGTTATCATCTGTCACCAAACAAAAATATTGCATTATTATTGAATATTTTCCCAACACTGTACATTTCATTCCTGTGACTCATTTATTTTGTAACTGGAAATTTGTACCTCTTAATCTTTCTCCTCGGAGAAGGCAATGGCACCCCAATCCAGTACTCTTGCCTGGAAAATCCCATAGATGGAGGAGCCTGGTAGGCTGCAGTCCATGGGGTCGCTAAGAATCGGACACGACTGAGCGACTTCCCTTTCACTTCTCACTTTCATGCATTGGAGAAGGAAATGGCAACCCACTCCAGTGTTCTTGCCTGGAGAATCCCAGGGACTGGGGAGCCTGGTGGGCTTCCGTCTATGGGGTCGCACAGAGTCGGACACGACTGAAGCGACAGCAGCAGCAATCTTTCTCCTAATTTTCCCATTCCCCCACCATTCCCCTCCTCTCTGGCAACCACTTGCTTGTTCTCCGTGTCTATGAGGAGCCCCATTCATCTTTAAGCTATGACTATTGCCTAGTAACTTCAACTTAAAGATCATCACACAGGGAAAAGAGTCACTATACTCAAGAAATAATTCACACTTACTGTCAGAAGAGGGTAGGACATTTATTTCACAAAGAAGCAGTCAAGAATACGACTAATGCCCAGATGATGCATTGTGCTATCTTTTTGTTCTCTTATACTCCATTTTAATAGAAAATAAACAAGTACAGCTTCCTGAGACAAGAATAGTGAATAGACTCAGATGTCATGTAACAACAGAGATGCCAGCAAAGAGTAAGGGAAGTGTAAAATGGGTGGTGAAAGAAGACGGTAATTATCACTGTGACCTTAAGATTAAATGCAATCTCAGGGCTACACTTGTCCCACTAAGACATGTCTTTTAAATTCTGCAGAATACAACTCGTCAGCACCCTAAAGAATCTATTCTCCAGTGCAATAACTTACTAAGAAAAGCAAATATAGTTGAGAGACGCAACTTTATCCTCTCCCTTGGCCTCAGTTTGGGACAACTCTTAGCTCTATAATTCCCTATAGACTCAGCCATGGTTCCATTTGTCACTGCAGTGTGAATCAGCTTCTGTCTCTACTCAATTTGGCTACATTTCCTTCCTTCCAGCTGTCTACCAAGATCATTCCCCATTAAGTCATCTGCAAGTGATTTTTCCTTTAAAGTTAAGCTGCCCTTTCCCACATGCATAGAGTTAACCATCAGACTTCCAGTTCAGGGAGACTAGGCAGTGATGGTAATAAAGAACCTGCCTGCCAATGCAAGAGATGTAAGAGATGTGGGTTCGATCCCTGGATCGGAAAGATATCCTGGAGGAGGGCATGGCAACCCAGGAGTATTCTTGCCTGGAGAATCCCATGGACAGAGGAGCCTGGCAGGGTATAGTCCATAGGGTTGCACAGAGTCGAATGCGACTGAAGCAACTTAGCATGAAGGCACTGGGGAAATAGAAAGCAAGCTTATATAACAGAAACAAAACTGGCCTTACCCACCTGTGCAGCAACCAAGGACTTCATTCGTAAACATGATTGATAGGCATTGACTATCAGACTTTTGAAGGAGAGCAATAGTGCAAAAAGAAAGACCAAGATAAATGAACAGAGTAATTATTACTTGAGGAAAGAAAGCAAGAGAAGAGGTAGCTAAACTTTCTAACTGGTATTCTTGTTCTAACTGTGAACTGTGCTTCAATCAGTCTTTGCTGTGATTACCACTGGGACTGAGCAACGTTTTATATTCTTATAGGCCATTTATATATTCTCTTCAGTGACTCCCTTGCACGTATTGTTTGGTAATGTCTTGGCTGTGCTACACATGTTTTATTACCCCAGAGAAAAAGGGTTTATGTGTTTGTTTTTCTTCCTTCTTTTTTTTTTTTTTTTCGCTTATTTAACTTTAGAGCTCCCTTGATTTTCCTCTCTCTCCTTCTGCTGGGTCTGGAACTAATGCTCTTTTTCTAAAGACAGTATTCTTCAGAAGTCTATGCTCTTTATGTTACATATTGGAGTCATTTTTGACTGCTTTTGATGGGAAAGGAGGCTTCCTTGCTGCAGTTCCAATTAAAAGCAGCTTCCCAATGGACAGAGACCATAATATAGGACTTGATGTGTTTTTGGTAAACACCCTCCCCTGGTTGTTCTATTTGAGGTTTTGTACATAATCCATTTATAAGCAATACCAGTGCATATGCTATGCATGCCCTAAGACATTCTTCACTAGATACACTTGAGTCCATCAGTGGTGTTTAAAAAAGAGAGTGGGAGACTGGAGGGAAGAAAGGAAGGGGAAAGAGACAGAGAGAGAAATACATTTGTATAGAGTTTTCAGGCTCTGGATTGTTGGACAGTTTAGAAGTAGCCATTTGAGTACAAAGAATGCTCAAAATAGTGGTGACTATTAGATATTGTATATCCAGTCCCAAACTAAGCAACAAAAGAAAAATTTTGTGTCTCTAGAAATGATGGTCCCCTACAACTCACCTAATCTTTGTATTTCATTCAACATTACTGGGGAAAGTATTCACTTAATGAGATGATTAAGATGGCAGTCTCTGTAGCACACTGGTCTGCATTTGAATCTCAGGTATGTCCTTTTAGGTAAATCACTTACCTTTCTTGTCTGTGGAAGGAGGACAACATTAGCATTTTCTGGGGTTGTTGCTGTTGTTTAATCACTAAGTTGTGTCTGACTCTTTGTGACTCCATAGATTGTAGCCCCCTAGGCTCCTTTGTCCAATTTCCCAGGGAAAAATACAAGAGTGGGTTATCATTTCCTTCTCCAGGGGATATTTCCAACCCAGGAACTGAACCTGAGTCTCCTTCTTGACAGGTGGATTCTTTATTGCTTTGTGGGGTAGCTGTTGATTAAATTTATGAGAACAATGCTTCAGTTCAGTTCAGTCCCTCAGTCGTGTACAACTCTTTGAGACCCCATGTACTGGAGCATGCCAGACTTTCCTGTGCCTCAGTAACTCCCAGAGCTTGCTCAAACTCATGTCCATTGAGTGGGTGATGCCATCCAACCATCTCATCCTCTGTCATCCCCTTCTCCTCCCACCTTCAATCTTCCTCAGCACTAGGATCTTTTCTAGTGAGTCAGTTCTTCGAATCAGGTCGCCAAAATATTGAAGTTTCAGCTTCAGCATCAGTCCTTCCAGTAAATATTCAGGACTGATTTCCTTTAGGATTGACTGCTTGGATCTCCTTGCAGTCCAAGGGACTCTCAAGAGTCTTCTGCAAACCACAGTGAAAAAGCATCAGTTCTTCAGCACTCAGCCTTCTTTATGGTTCAACTCTCACATCCATGCTTGACTACTGGAAAAAACCTTAGCTTTGACATGTGTCATGTATGGGTATGAAAGTTGGACTTTGAATGTAATGTATATTGTATATATATTATTAAATATCTATTATGATATTTGGTTTCTAAATCTCTAAAGGTGTCATATAGGAGAATGTAATCAAACTGGTAATTTTTATTTTAATTTCATAAGGAAAACACTGCCTTTGGGGACAGCCCTTTGATTTAAGGCTGACATTCTTGTTTGCAGTATTTTATGTCAGTTGAAGCTCTGATTTCCTTTTTATTTTCAGCTTACCTGAAGCTTTTATTTTGTGGTAGACCACCTGACCTGCCTCATGAGAAATCTGTATGCAGGTCAAGAAGCAGCAGTTAGAACTGGACATGGAATGACAGACTGGTTCCAAATCAGGAAAGGAGTACATCAAGGATGTGTATTGTCACCCTGCTATTTAATTTACATGCAGAGTACACCATGAGAGATGCTGGGCTGGAGGAAGTACAAGCTAGAATCAAGATTGCGGGGAGAAATATCAATAACTTCAGATGTGATGTGCAGATTACACCACCCTTATGGCAGAAAGTGAAGAAGAACTAAAGAGCCTCTTGATGAAAGTGAAAGAGGAGAGTTAAAAAAAGCTGGCTTAAAACTCAACATTCAGAAAACTAAGATCATGGCATCTGGTCCCATCACTTCATGGCAAATAGATGGGGAAACAAGGGAAACAATGACAGACTTTATTTTCTTGGGCTCCAAAATCACTGCGGATGATGACTGCAGGCATGAAATTAAAAGACACTTATACCTTGGAAGAAAAGCTATGACCAACTTAGACAGCATAGTATGAAGCAGAGATATTACTTTGCCAACAAAGGTGCATCTAGTCAAGGCTATGGTTTTTCCAGTAGTCATATATGGATGTGAGAGTTGGACTATAAAGAAAGCTGAGAGTCAAAAAATTGATGCTTTTTCACTGTGGTGTTGGAGAAGACTCTTGACAGTCCCTTGAACTGCAAAGAGATCCAAATAGTCTATCCTAAAGGAAATCAGTCCTGAATATTCATTGGAAGGACTAATGCTGAAACTGAAACTCCAATACTTTGGCCACCCGATGCGAAGAATTGACTCACTAGAAAATATCCTGTTTCTAGGAAAGATTGAAGGTGGGAGGAGAAGGAGACAACAGAGGATGAGATGGTTGGATGGCATCACCCACTCAACGGACATAAGTTTGAGCAAGTTCCAGGAGTTAGTGATGGACAGGGAGGCCTGGCGTGCTGCAGTCCATGGGGTTGTAGAATCTGACACGACTGAGCGACTAAACTGAACTGAAGCTTTTGTTTAGGGCTTCTGGTTTTCTGTATACTATATTGGTTACTTTGTTGCTCTTTTGCTTTCTCAAGTATGCTTACTATTTGGATTTCATTTCACTTAGTTTTCTTTAGCTCTTCATATAATTTCAGCACACTACAAAGTAGCTGCTTGGGACATCCATCTCCACTCCCTTTTTATGAGGTTTTTTTAAGCAAAATTCAGGGGTGATAAACCAACTGTTCCAGATATCTACTATCACAAACATTTGAAAATGATCAGAGGAAAAGCAACTTTTGAAAAATATCTGCCCTTATTCTTCTATTTTTCTCTCCTTTCCACTTTTCAATAAGCTCTTCCTTTTAGCTTTTGGAAATAAAACCTCCTGAACTGTTACTTACTGAATTCTTCTCCACATATCTCTGCCTCAAAGATCAGTTTGGCCACATTTCCCTTTCGTATTCATTATTCTGTCTGAATCTGAGAGTCAACTCACTGTTAGCTGATTAATGGAGGAGAAAACAAAACATGTTTGTTGACCTTTAGTGGGAGAAAGAGGCAAGAGATGAAAGAAATCTCTGAACACAAGTCAGGAACTTTTAATGATAAATATTTACACTGAAGAGAAAAAATAAGGAAAAAAAAAGGTAGCAATATCAATACAGGCTTAATTTCATAGCTAAAGCCTTGGTTAAGAGTATCAACTGAGGAATCTTTGCAGAGATAATAGGCTGAGCCTGAGGGTTAATGGAGTGGAAGAAATGGGACAAAAGGAAATAGCAGTCATTGTTTTCCTGGACAATTCTATTTTTATTCAATTTTTGTATGAGATAATAGTAACTCTGCATGCCACCAGCACCTCCTATTTTATTGCTGACCCTCCTGTTCTCTCTATCCAAGGAATTCTAGTCTTTGACACAGAACATCAAAGGTTGCCTGTGTTCAGTTCAGTTCAGTAGCTCAGTCTTGTCTGAGTATGTGTGATCCTATGGACTGTAGCACACTAGACTTTCCTGTCCACCACCAGCTCCTGGAGCTTGTTCAAACTCATGTCCATTGAGTCAGTGATGCCATCCAACCATCTCATCCTCTGTCATCCCCTTCTCCTTCTGCCTTCAATCTTTCCCAGCATCAGGGTCTTTTCAAATGAGTCAGTTCTTCACATCGTATGGCCAAAGTATAGGAGTTTCAGCTTCAGCATCAGTCCTTCCAATGAATATTCAGGACTGATGTCCTTTTGGATTCACTGGTTTGATCTCCTTGAAGTCCAAGGGACTCGCAAGAGTCTTCTCCAGCAACACAGTTCAAAAGCATCAATTTTTTGTCGCATATCCTAATTCTTCAGTGCATATCCTGTGTTGCATATCCTAATGTTTAGGCTCCCTGTACATTGAAAAGCCAGTATAGAAGTGTCAGTATACTAGTTCATCGGTTATCACATCTAGCTAGCGTATTAGCTGAGGTGGACTGGCTTTGTGATACCTTGGGCAAAGGATCTTCTTTCTTTCCTTCTGCCTTGATTTCTTTATTTTGTGTGGCCAAGCAGAGACTGCTGTAGCGCAGCAGTCAAGAATCTGCCTGCCAATATAGGAGACTCAGGTTCAAACCCTGGGTTGGGAAGATCCACTGGTGAAGGAAATGGCAACCCATTCCACTATTCTTGCCTGAGAAATCTTATGGGACAGAGGAGCCTGGCAGGCTACAGTCCACAGGTTCCCAAAGATTTAGTGACTAAACAACAACAGTAAGAATTATATGCGGGTTTCAGTGGAAAACAAAGGCTTCATTTAAGCTTCTGTTTGAAAATGTCCACCAAAATTGTCCTTTAGACATTATCCAGCTAATTATATGCTTCTGATTTAAATTCTATTTATGTTAGTTGAATATAAATTTCTCAGAAACCTGTTAGTGATACTGAACAGGAACATGCACGGTTTCTGGACACAAAAGCCTCTCTGTGTTCCCCATTTCTTGGTTACAGGAAATAGGCTTCATTCAGCCTCCACGATTTCTTTGAGTTCCAACAGTAAGTTTCAGTTCAGTTCAGTTAAGTCGGCTCAGTCATATCCGACTCTTTGCGACCCCATGAATCGCAGCATGCCAGGCCTCCCTGCCCATCACCATCTCCCAGAGTTCACTCAGACTCGCATCCATCGAGTCCGTGACGCCATCCAGCTATCTCATCCTCTGTCGTCCCCTTCTCCTCCTGACCCCAATCCCTCCCAGCATCAGAGTCTTTTCCAATGAGTCAACTCTTCGCATCAGGTGGCCAAAGTACTGCAGTTTCAGCTTTAGCATCATTCCTTCCAAAGAACACCCAAGACTAATCTCCTTCAGAATGGACTGGTTGGATCTCCTTGCAGTCCAAGGGACTCTCAACAGTCTTCTCCAACACCACAGTTCAAAAGCATCAATTCTTCGGCACTCAGCCTTCTTCACAGTCCAACTCTCACATCCATACATGATCACAGGAAAAACCATAGCTTTGACTAGACGGACCTTAGACAGCAAAGTAATGTCTCTGCTTTTGAATATACTCTCTAGGTTGGTCATAACTTTTCTTCCAAGGAATAAGCATCTTTTAATTTCATGGCTGTAGTCACCATCTGCAGTGATTTTGGAGCCCCCCAAAATAAAGTCTGACACTGTTTCCACTGTTTCCCCATCTATTTCCCATGAAGTGGTGGGACTGGATGCCATGATCTTCGTTTTTTGAATGTTGAGCTTTAAGTCAACCTTTTTGCTCTCCTCTTTCACTGTCATCAAGAGGCTTTTTAGTTCCTCTTCACTTTCTGCCATAAGGGTGGTGTCATCTGCATATCTGAGGTGATTGATATTTCTTCTGGCAATCTTGATTCCAGCTTGTGTTTCTTCCAGTCCAGCGTTTCTCATGATGTACTCTGCATAGAATTTAAAAAAGCAGGGTGACAATATACAGCCTTGACATACTCCTTTTCCTATTTGGAACCAGTCTGTTGTTCCATGTCCAGTTCTAACTGCTGCTTCCTGACCTGCATACAGATTTCTCAAGAGGCAGGTTAGGTGGTCTGGTATTTCCATCTCTTTCAGAATTTTCCACAGTTTATTGTGATCCACACAGTCAAAGGCTTTGGCATAGTCGATAAAGCAGAAATAGATGTTTTTCTGGAACTCTCTTGCTTTTTCCATGATCCAGCAGATGTTGGCAATTTGATCTCTGGTTCCTCTGCCTTTTCTAAAACCAGCTTGAACATCAGGGAGTTCACGGTTCACATATTGCTGAAGCCTGGCTTGGAGAATTTTGAGCATTCCTTTACTAGTATGTGAGATGAGTGCAATTGTGCTGTAGTTTGAGCATTCTTTGGCATTGCCTTTCTTAGGGATTAGAATGAAAACTGACCTTTTCCAGCCAGTCCTATGGCCACTGCTGAGTTATCCAAATTTGCTGGCATATTGAGTGCAGCACTTTCACAGCATCATTTTTCAGGATTTGAAACAGCTCAACTGGAATTCCATCACCTCCACTACCTTTGTTCATAGTGATGCTTTCTAAGGCCCACTTGACTTCACATTCCAAGATGTCTATCTAGACGTCTGGCACATCATCATGATTATCTGGGTCATGAAGATCTTTTTTGTACAGTTCTTCGATGTATTCCTGCCACCTCTTCTTAATATATTCTGCTTCTGTTAGGTCCATACCATTTTTGTCCTTTATCGAATCCATCTTTGCATGAAATGTTCCCTTGGTATCTCTAATTTTCTTGAAGAGATCTCTAGTCTTTCCCATTCTGTTGTTTTCCTCTATTTCTTTGCATTGATCACTGAAGAAGGCTTTCTTATCTCTTCTTGCTATTTTTTGGAACTCTGCATTCAGATGCTTATATCTTTCCTTTTCTCCTTGGATTTTCACTTCTCTTCTTTTCACAGCTATTTGTAAGGCCTCCCCAGACAGCCAGTTTGCTTTTTTGCATTTCTTTTCTATGGGGATGGTCTTGATCCCTGTCTCCTGTACAGTCATGAACCTCATTCCATAGTTCATCAGGCACTCTATCTATCAGATCTAGGCCCTTAAATCTATTTCTCACTTCCACTGTATAATCATAAGGGATTTGATTTAGGTCATACCTGAATGGTCTAGTGGTTTTCCTTACTTTTTCAATTTAAGTCTGAATTTGGTAATAAGGAGTTCATGATCTGGGCCACAGTCAGCTCCTGGTCTTGTTTTTGTTGACTGTATAGAGCTTCTCCATCTTTGGCTGCAAAGAATATAATCAATCTGATTTCAGTGTTGACCATCTGGTGATGTCCATGTGTAGACAGTTTCAAGCAGTTGCTAATTAGGGAAGGGAGAGGATGTAGAGAGGGTCTTCCCTGTAGCTCAAATGGTAAAGAATCTGCCTGTAATGCAGGAAACCCGGGTTTGATCCCTGGGTCGGGAAGACCCTCTGAAGAAGGGAATAGCAACCCACTTCAGTATTCTTGCCTGGAGAATCCCATGGAGCCTGGTGGGCTACAGTCTATGGGATCACAAAGAGTTGAACTGAGCAACTAACACTAGTCAGATGTAAAGATAAGAACAGTCAAAGATACAATAGTGCAGCCATGGGGCAAGGCCCTGAGTCCTTATCAAGGGTATATGCAACAATATCTTAAGCTGTTCTCCAGATACTGAAACCACCAGTGGGTGGGAGACACTAATGCTATGCTGCCCATAAGCACATAGATCCCAAGCTGACTGGACCCAGAATGTTGATGATGCTGACTTACATTTGCCTCATCACCACCACTCAATCACAAGAAGGTCCATGAACTGATCACACTTTCTTTGAATCATTACTGTAAAACTCATTTCCCCCTCCAGGTCAGGACACAGTTTTGAGGGCATTAGCCTACTGTGGCTCCCTTTGTCTGGCAAAGCATAAAGCCATTCTTTTCTACTTGACTCAAAGCTCTGTCTTCCAGATTTAATTCAGTGTCAGGGTACAGAAGCTGGATTTGGCTTCTTTAGCATGGTTGTTAATAAGCAAGCCCAAATGGGAAATATCTGCATTTGTGCTTTCTTAAATAATAGTGAAAAGAAAAGAAAAGAAAAAAGAAAGCAAACTTCTAAGACTTAATGCAAATTTTAAGTATGAAAATATTCCTTTATAATTGTATCAAAAAAGTTTCTGTTTGTATGTGCCAAACATCTTTTTTGTTTGTTTGTTTTATGTTTCTGTGATCTTTAAACATATGCTTGGTTCGAGATTGTATTATTCCTTGAGTCCAGAAATGTTCATTAGCTTCTTTGCAGGGAGTAAAAGTAATTATGTATATGCATATATTTAGTTTCCACCAGAGAGAGAAAGAGCATTTTCAGTAGATGAAATTAAACTCTGTGTCTTTCAGAAAAACTGTGAGAATGATTATGAAAAGATAACCTAATTCTGCAAGCCACAAAATGTATTCATTAATAAAATAAACATATACAAAGTGAAAGTTTACTAGCAATAACAGGGCAGTAATTTCACTTTCACTTTTCACTTTCATGCATTGGAGAGGGACATGGCAACCCACTCCAGTATTCTTGCCTGGAGAATCCCAGGGATGGGGGAGCCTGGTGGGCTGCCGTCTATGGGGTTGCACAGATTAGACACGACTGAAGTATCTTAGCCACAGCAGCAGCAGCAGAGTATAGAGATAATAAATAGTAATAGATGACATTTTTCTTCTCAGTCTCCTCAGTCTTGTTAACCCCAAATCTTTCTGGACTTTGGGGTATAAGGAATGATGTTTATTGACCTCTGTTAACATTATCCCAAGAATTTTCACTGTGAAAGGAAGAAGAGTGGAAGACAAAATGATAGTCATCTAGGTTTTAAATTATTAATATTAGTTTAAATAGGCAAGGTTTAGGCATTTTAAATTCTGATTAAAATGATTCAGATGTTGTAATGGAGGTTGTTGTTGTTCAGTTGCTCAGTCCAACTCTTTGAGATCCCCACGGACTGTAGCACACCAGACTTCCCTGTCCTTCACCATCTCCTTGAGTTTGCTCAAACTCATGTCCATTGAGTTGATGACGCCATCCAACCATCTCATCCACTGTTACCTCCTTCTCTTCCTACCTTCAATCTTTCCCAGCAGCAGTGTCTTTTCCAATGAGTCAGCTCTTTGCGTCAGGTGGCCCAAGTATTGCAACTTCAGCTTCAGCATCAGAACTTAGAATGCATATTCAGGGTTGATTTCCTTTAGGACTGACTGGTTTGATCTTGCTGTCCAAGGAACTCTCAAGAGTCTTCTCCAGCACCACAATTCGAATGGAAGTATTGAAAGTATAATTGGTAAAGAGACACCTTAAGGTTATTTCAGTTATTTACATAGTAGCAGAATTACCTCTTGTTTTGAATAAGAGGAAAAGAAGAAATGGTTGATGACACACAAAATTATTTTGTGTAAAAATTAAGCACGTTTCAGTTTGGTGATTTCTGCTTTATTTTCCCTATACAGAAGGAAACAGTAGTATTTCAAAGTTATGAAGGCTGCAATGATTGTTGGATTAAAGCTAAATATTTGAAAGGAGCCCAGTGAGAATTCAAAAAGAGAATTGTCTAAGGATAGGAAGAAAATGAATATTGTTAAGGCCCATTTGAGGCTGGACACTATGGATCTCTTCTACCATAAGTTGTAAAATGCTCTACCTTTCCTTTATTTTATACCCTGGATTTAGAGAGATAATGAAGTCAATTCTGGCCTCTGTATCCTGGCACTGAATTAAATCAGAGATTTAGTTTTGGGTAAAGTAAGAAAGAATAGCTTCATTGCTTTGCCAGAGAAAAGGGCCACAATACACTACTGCTGTCAAAACTCCTTGTGTTTCAGCCTGGAGAGGGTAGTGAGAAGTTTTATAGAAATGGTTCAGAGGGTGTGATCAGTTCATGGACATTCTTCTAATTGCTTGGTGGTGAAGTAAATGGAAGTCAGCATCATCAGCATTCTGGGTCCCATGGGCCTGGAATCTATGTGCTTGTGAGCAGTGTATAGTTAACTTCTCCCACCTGGTGGGGTTTCAATATCTGCAAAACAGCTCAAAGATGTTGTTGTGTATCCCTTGATGGGGAACCAGGACCTTGCCCCAGGCTACATTATGTTTCTCTTGACTGTTTCTCCTTGTCTCTGCATATCCTCCCTTCCTTATTGATAGCAACAGTTTGAACCTGCCTGTTGGACTAGAGTGAAGGTCAGGAAGGTTGAATGAAGCCTATTTCTTGTAATCAAGTTCAGTTCAGTTCAGTCACTCAGTCGTGTCTGACTCTTTGCGACCCCACTAATCGCAGCACGCCAGGCCTCCCTGTCCATCATCAACTCCCGGAGTTCACTCAGACTCATGTCCATCGAGTCAGTGATGCCATCCAGCCATCTCATCCTCAGTCGTCCCCTTCTCCTCCTGCCCCCAATCCCTCCCAGCATCAGAGTTTTTTCCAATGAGTCAACTCTTTGCATGAGGTGGCCAAAGTACTGCAGTTTCAGCTTCAGCATCAGAAGACCATAAAAATGTTTTTTATGTTCAGGAGCCCCACTGTGTCCTGCTGGTAATCAATAATCTGAGCTACTAAAGAGTACATCATGCTGGGCTGGATGAAGCACAGGCTGGAATCAAGAGTGCTGGGAGAAATTATTGATATTTTTTATTAACATTTTTATTATTTATCAGATAGGCAGATGACACCACCCTTATGGCAGAAAGTGAAGAACTAAAGAGCCTCTTGATGAAAATGAAAGAGGAGAGTGAAAAAGTTGGCTTAAAACTCAACATTTAGAAAACTAAGATCATGATATCTGGTCCCATTACTTCATGGCAAATAGATGGGGAAACAGTGGAAATAGTGGCAGACTTTGTTTTTTTTAGGCTCCCAAATCACTGCAGATGGTGACTGCAGCCATGAAATTAAAAGACGCTTACTCCTTGGAAGGAAAGTTATGACCAACCTAGACAGCATATTAAAAAGCAGAGACATTACTTTGCCAACAAAGGTCTATCTAGTCAAAGCTATGGTTTTCCAGTACTCATGTATGGATGTGAGAGTTGGAGTATAGACAACGCTGAGCACCGAAGAATTGATGCTTTTTCACTGTGGTGTTGTAGGAGACTCTTGAGAGTCCTTTGGACTGCAAGGAGATCCAGCCAGTTCATCCTAAAGGAAATCAGTCCTGAATATTCGTTCGAAAGAATGATGCTGAAGCTGAAACTCCAATACTTGGGTCATCTGATGTGAAGAACTGACTCATTTGAAAAGACCTTGATGCTGGGAAAGATTGAAGGTGAGAGGAGAAGGGGATGACAGAGAATGAGATGGTTGGATGGCATCACTGACTCAATGGACATGAGTTAGAGTAAACTCTAGGAGTTGGTGATGGACAGGGAGGCCTGGAGTGCTGCAGTCCATGGGGTAACAAAGAGTCGGACACGAGCTACTGAACTAAACTGAATGAACTCAACTGAAAGAATAGTAATATGACCTTGGCATTATTATTCAGTCATCATGCTTTATGTTATTGAGTGTTTACTATGCACTGTTCATGGGCCTAGGTGGCTCAGCCATAATTTGCCTGAAATGCAGGAGTCATAGAAGATGCAGATTCGATCCCTGGGTTGGAAAGATCCCCTGGAGGAGGGCATGGCAACCCACTCCAGTATTCTTGCCTGGAGAATCCCATGGACAGAGGAGCATGGCGGGCTACAGTCTATAGAGTTGCAAACAGTTGGACACAACTGAAGGGACTGAGCATATGCACTGTTTATAGCTCTAAGCACTTGCAAGTATTAAATAATTTAATCCTTACACACAACTTTGTGAGATATGAGCTCAGTATTATCATTACTTTCCTTTTTGTAGTATATATTTCCTCTCAGACTTGCTTTAATGTTTGAATTAAGCTTTATAATAATTTCAAATATAATCATTTGGTTTTGGAGCACTTTAATTGATTTCACTGACCACTTTTGAAAAAATGTCACATTTCATTGTTTTTCAGGTCATTATTTTTAATAATTTCTGGTTTCTCTGAAATATTTTTTGACAAACTTTTATTTATGAGAACGCATGAAAAACTTCTGCATCATTAACTACGTTTAGGAATGTCCTAGCACATGAATAATAGCCCAATTTAAAATTGAATTTTTAAAGTAAATATCACCCACTTAAAATGTGTTGCAGCATTGCTATTGTGGGTGAGTCATCTGCGGTCATTCCTGTTTCTTGCATTCCTATTTCTATTAGTTGTTTGGTACCATGTGGATAATTTTTCTTAATTTTCCATGCACTTAAAACAAAACAAACATTATATGTTGACACTGATGTCATGTCACTAATTTTGTGTGGTGCTCAGTTGAGTCCTTTTATCTTGAAGTTGCAAGCGTTTCTTCAGGCTTTAATGTCTATATCTCCTTCTACATTACGAAGCCCTGCATAAAATTAAAGCTTGATTATCTTATTGCTCTGTTATTCTTAGTTCTTTGTCGGTAACTGGCATATTTGTTAAAGTTATTGAGTTCCTAAGTGAATGAATTGTTCCTGCAGCATGAAAGAATATTTAGAGCTTTCAGATAGCATTGCAGGGTCTAAGGAGCCATCAATAGACTGAAATTTTTTTAAAAATCTATTAATATTTAAGAAGCTAACTCTTCTGTGAAATGCATGAAGGCCAGGTCAGAAATGGTTATGGCAAAATGTTATAAAATCATCAATGTTTGTTGTTCAGTTGCTAAGTTATGTCTGACTCCTTGTGATCCCATGGACTGCAGCACACAAAGCTTCCCTGTCCTTCACTATCTCCCAGAAGTTGCTCAGATTCATGTCCATTGAGTCGGTGATGCTTCTAACCATCTCATTCTCTGCCAGCCTCATCTCCTTTGGCCTTCAATCTCTCCCTGCATCAGAGTCTTTCCTAATGAGTTGGCTCTTCATATCAGGTGACCAAAGTATTGGAGCTTCAACTTCAGCATCAGAGCTTCTAATGAATATTCAGGGTTGAATTTATTTTGGATTAACAGGTTTGATCTTCTTGCTGCCCAAGGGGCTCTTAAAAGTCTTTTCCAGCACCACAGTTTGAAGGCAACAATTCTCCAGCACTCAGCCTTTCTTATGATCCATCTCTCACATTCATATATAACTACTGGAAAAACCATAGCTTTGACTATATCATCAATAATCAAAACTTTGTCATCATCAATAAGTTATAACATTCTTAATACATTCATTTAGGTACCTCCAGTATTCTGACAGTCATGTTTACATTTAAAATATTCTGGATATTTTTGTTAGAACTTTGCTTAGATAAGCAACGTTAAGTTTGGGAAAATTTAAGGTACCTCTTGTTTGCATGTGTGCTAAGTCCCTTCAGTCATGTCTGACTCTTTGCAACCCTATGGACCATAGCCCACTGGGCTCCTCTGTCCTTAGGATTCTCCAGGCAAGAATACTGGAGTCAATTGCCAAGCCATCCTCCAAGGGATCTTCTAGACCCAGCGACTGAACCTATGTATCCTGCATTGGCAGGTGGGTTCTTACCACTAGCACCACCTGGGAAGCCCCTTACCTTTGAATTACCCATAGGCAATAGATGGAGAAACAGTGGAAACAGTGTCAGACTTTACTTTTTTGGGGCTTGGAAATCACTGAAGATGGTGATTGCAGCCATGAAATTAAAAGACACTTATTCCTTGGAAGGAAAGTTATGACCAACCTAGACAGCATATTCAAAAGCAGAGACATTACTTTGCCACCAAAGGTTTGTCTAGTCAAGGCTATGGTTTTCCAGTAGTCATGTATGGATGTGAGAGTTGGACTGTGAAGAAAGCTGAGTGCTGAAGAATTGATGCTTTCGAACTGTGGTGTTGGAGAAGACTCTTGAGAGTCCCTTGGACTGCAAGGAGATCCAACCAGTCCATTCTGCAGGAGATCAGTCCTGGGTGTTCTTTGGAAGGACTGATGCTAAAGCTGAAACTCCAGTACTTTAGCCACCTCATGCAAAGAGTTGACTCATTGGCAAAGACTCTGATGCTGAGAGGGATTGGGGGCAGGAGGAAAAGGGGATGACAGAGGATGAGATGGCTGGATGGCATCACTGACTCGATGGACGTGGGTTTGGGTGAACTCCGGGGGTTGGTGATGGACAGGGAGGCCTGCCGGGCTGAGATTCATGGGGTCGCAAAGAGTCGGATATGGCTGAGTGACTGAACTGAACTGAACTGAAAGACTTTCCTGAATGATACAGAGATGTTGAAAATACAAATAGAAAGTGATTGCAATTTTGTCAGATACAGATCCATGGGCAAGAATTTGTAGTTTCATTAAGGACTTGAGAGAATTTGTAATGCTGTCAGATGATCATATTGACAGCTGGGTGTTTTGGTAGGAAATCGAGGTGCTGATTTCGAGGTGCTGAAATCGAGGCTCATCAATCTACTTGATAGTGATCTGTTTTCAATGGATTTACATAATTATCTTGGTTGTTGCCAGTGTATCATTTACCTACATTAAATAAATGTGTATCTTTTGCTTGTGACAGCTGACATTTTTTATTTTATTAAACAATCATCTTTGATTTTATGACATCTCAGATTGGAAGAGAAAAATGATAATGCATATAAATGGAAAAGAAGAAAGAGGAAACTATTCTAAAATGGTAACTGTTGGAAACGTTTTCAAGGGTGTAGGCACAAAAGTTGAGAATGTAGATAAAGATGTCTGCTCAGACATTCTGAGACTAAATATCCTTTGAAGGAGAAACAAATCTTTCGACAATTACTCAGTAAAATTGGTTCAGCAAAATACTGTTCTTATTATCAAAATAAAAATCTAACCTGCTTATCCACAAACAACATTTTGAGATAGGATATATATCCTCAGATGAAAGAACTATTGATTTATCTTATTTTCCTCATGACACTCATATAGGGGAGAATAATCACACAGCAGATCCATTCAGGGCTGGCTCAGTCAGTCATCAGGTGTTCCCTAACCTCTGCCTAGCAATTAAAGTGATAGCATTGCAAGAAAAATAGCACATGTCAGAGTTGTGGCATGCAGGGATTGAGTCTGATAATATTGCTTTGTTTCATTTCCTTTTAAACAAGTCAGTTTTATTTAATAATGTAGTACAAAATCATTCCCATAGTTGGCATGAGGAAGGGTGATATTCACAATCAGAACACTATTGCTATTATTAAAATTTGAATAAAAGAGAATTACAAAATCAAGTCATCTTTCAGAATCAGAAGGATTTATAACCTTTTAAAATAATATTTTGCTTCCTGAAAATGGTCTTAAATAGTCATATACCCATATGAGTTATCATTGACAAATATTAACAGCATTAATTGCTCTTATCATAAATGGGTGAACATTTCTGATGCCAGGTCAAAGTCCAAGAAGGAGAGTGTTTGTGTCATAAGATGTCAAAAGGTTGAATAGAAAGAGAGACTATCAGTGACCTTGACAGGAACTGTTTCAGTCTTGGGGACAAAAATCTTGATTGGAGTGAATGAAATAGAGAACACAGGAGAGAGATCTGACTAACACTTTTGAGAAGTTTTGTTATTTTTTCAGGTTGTATAATGTGATTTTTTTAAAGCTCTGCAGTGTAATGATATAATATACGTGATGTGCTGTGCTGTACCTAGTTGCTCAGTCATGTCCGACTCTTTGCAATCCCATGGACTGTAGCTCTCCAGGCTCCTCTGTCCATGGGGATTCTCTGGGCAAGAATACTGGAGTGGGTTGCCATGCCCTCCTCCAGGGGATCTTTCCAAGCCAGGGATCAACCCAGGTCTCCCCCATTGCAGGTGGATTCTTTACAGTTTGAGCCACAAGGAAAACCTACAGTTCAGTTCAGTTCAGTCGCTCAGTCATGTCTGACTCTTTGCGACCCCATGAACTGCAGAACACCAGGCCTCCCGGTCCATCACCAACTCCTGGAGTTTACTCAAACCCATGCCTATCGAGTTGGTGATGCCATCCAACCATCTCATCTTCTGTCGTCCCCTTTTCCTCCTGCCCTCAATCTTTCCCAGCATCAGGGTCTTTTCAAATGAGTCAGCTCTTTGCATCAGGTGGCCAAAGTATTGGAGTTTCAGCTTTAGCATCAGTCCTTCCAATGAACACTCAGAACAGATCCCCTTTAGAATGGAATGGTTGGATCTCCTTGCAGTCCAAGGGACTCTCAAGAGTCTTCTCCAACACCACAATTCAGAAGCATCAATTCTTCGGCACTTAGCTTTCTTGACAGTCCAACTCTCACATCCATACATGACCACAGGAAAAACCATAGCCTTGACTAGACGGACCTTTGTTGACAAAGTAATGTCTCTGCTTTTGAATATGCTATCTAGGTTGGTCATAACTTTCCTTCCAAGGAGTAAGTGTCTTTTAATTTCACGGCTGCAATCACCATATGCAGTGATTTTGGAGCAACAACAACAACAAAAAAAAGTCTGACACTGTTTCCACTGTTTCCCCATCTAATTCCCATGAAGTGATGGGACCTGATGCCATGATCTTTGTTTTCTGAATGTTTAGCTTTAAGCCAACTTTTTCACTCTCCTCTTTCACTTTCATCAAGAGGCTTTTTAGTTCCTCTTCACTTTCTGCCATAAGGGTGGTGTCATCGGCATATCTGAGGTTATTAATATTTCTCCTGGCTATCTTGATTCCAGCTTGTTCTTATTCCAGCCCAGCATTTCTCATGATGTACTCTGCGTATAAGTTAAATAAGCAGGGTGACAATATACAGCCTTGCCGTATTCCTTTTCCTATTTGGAACCAGTCTGTTGTTCCATGTCCAGTTCGAACTGTTGCTTCCTAACCTGCATACAGATTTCTCAAGAGGTAGGTTAGGTGGTCTGGTATTCCCATCTCTTACAGAATTTTCCACAGTTTATTGTGATCCACAGAGTCAAAGGCTTTGGCATAGTCAATAAAGCAGAATTAGATGTTTTTCTGGAACTCTCTTGTTTTCCCATGATCCAGTGGATGTTGGCAATTTGATCTCTGGTTCCTCTGCCTTTTCTAAAACCAGCTTGAACATCAGGAAGTTCACAGTTCATGTATTGCTGAAGCCTACACTGCAAAATAATTATTACAATTAAGTTAATTGACACATCCAAAACCTCACTGTGCCATGTTACTTCAGTCATGTCTCACTCTTTGTGACCCTATGGAGTGTAGTCTCAAAGCTCCTGTCCTTGCGATTCTCCATGCAGGAATAGTGGAGTGGGTTGTCATTTCCTTCTTCAGGGATCTTCCTGACCAGGGATCAAACCTACATGTCTTATGTCTCCTGAATTAGCAGGCAGGGTCTTTATCACTGGCGCCACCCGGGAAGCCCTATAACCTTACTAGGTACTATTTGTTTGGAGTATGTGTAGTGAGAACATTTAAAATCTACGCAGCAAATTTCAAGGATCCAATAGAATATTATTAGCTGAAATCACTGTGTTGTACACTGGATCTCCAGAACTTATATATCTTATAACTGAAAGTTTGTGCTCTATGACCAACATCTCCCCATTTCTCTCACCCCTGGAAACCTCTGGAAGCTACTAGTTAATTCTCTGTTTCCATTGTTTGACGTTTTTAGATTCCACATATAAATTTTGCTGTCAGGGACAGCAGGGAAGGAATGACTACCAAAAGTGAATTTGAAGTCTTGGAAGTTTTTCTTCAGTTACAAGAAATAATATATTGTATTAGTGAAATTATGGGAATACTACAATAAAAATGGAAAATTGAAAATGTAGGGGATATGGACGATAACTGCAGGAATGATAGTTTTAAGTAGGTGAAAAGGGATAGGATCTATCGTACAGAAGAAGACCAAGCTTTACAAAGGAACCTGGACAATTCATTCATTGTAATATGGAAGACTTCACATTTCAGGATGTCTGACTAGATGAATGATCACACCATTGTGATTATCTGGGTCATGAAGATCTTTTTGTACAGTTCTTCTGTGTATTCTTGCCACCTCTTCTTAATATCTTCTGCTTCTGTTAGGTCCATACCATTTCTGTCCTTTATCGAGCCCATCTTTGCATGAAATGTTCCCTTGGTATCTCTAATTTTCTTAAAGAGATCTCTAGTCTTTCCCATTATGTTCTTTTCCTCTATTTCTTTGCACTGATTGCTGAAGAAGGCTTTCTTATCTCTTCTTGCTATTCTTTGGAATTCTGCATTCAGATACTTATATTTTTCCTTTTCTCCTTTGCTTTTCACTTCTCTTCTTTTCACAGCTATTTGTAAGGCCTCCCCAGACAGCCATTTTGCTTTTTTGCATTTCTTTTCCATGGGGATGTTCTTGATCCCTGTCTCCTGTACAATGTCACGAACCTCATTCCATAGTTCATCAGGCACTCTATCTATCAGATCTAGGCCCTTAAATCTATTTCTCACTTCCACTGTATAATCATAAGGGATTTGATTGAGGTCATACCTGAGTGGTTTAGTGGTTTTCCCTACTTTCTTCAATTTAAGTCTGAATTTGGTAATAAGGAGTTCATGATCTGAGCCACAGTGAGCTCCTGGTCTTGTTTTTGTTGACTGTATAGAGCTTCTCCATCTTTGGCTGCATAGAATATAATCAATCTGATTTCGGTGTTGACCATCTGGTGATGTCCATGTGCAGAGTCTTCTCTTGTGTTGTTGGAAGAGGGTGTTTGCTATGACCAGTGCATTTTCTTGGCAAAACTCTATTAGTCTTTGCCCTGCTTCATTCCACATTCCAAGGCCGAATTTTCCTGTTACTCCAGGTGTTTCTTGACTTCCTACTTTTGCATTCCAGTCCCCTAGAATGAAAAGGACATCTTTTTGGGTGTTAGTTCTAAAAGGTCTTGTAGGTCTTCATAGAACCGTTCAACTTCAGCTTCTTCAGCATTACTGGTTGGGGCATAGTCTTGGATTACTGTGATATTGAATGGTTTGCTTTGGAGACGAACAGAGATCATTCTGTCGTTTTTGAGATTGCATCCAAGTACTGCATTTCGGACTCTTTTGTTGACCATTATGGCCACTCCTTTTCTTCTGAGGGATTCCTGCCCACAGTAGCAGATATAATGGTCATCTGAGCTAAATTCACCTATTCCAGTCCATTTTAGTTCACTGATCCCTAGAATGTCGACATTCATTCTTGCCATCTCTTGTTTGACCACTTCCAATTTGCCTTGATTCATGGACCTGACATTCCAGGTTTCTATGCAATATTGCTCTTTACAGCATCAGATCTTGCTTCTATCACCAGTCACATCCATAGCTGGGTATTGTCTTTGCTTTGGCTCCATCCCTTCATTCTTTCTGGAGTTATTTCTCCACTGATCTCCAGTAGCATATTGGGCACCTACTGACCTGGGGAGTTCCTCTTTCAGCATCCTATCATTTTGCCTTTTCATACTGTTCATGGGGTTCTCAAGGCAAGAATACTGAAGTGGTTTGCCATTCCCTTCTCCAGTGGACCACATACTGTCAGACCTCTCCACCATGACCTGCCCGTCTTGGGTTGCCCTGTGGGCATGGCTTAGTTTCATTGAGTTCGACAAGGCTGTGGTCCTAGTGTGATTAGACTGACTAGTTTTCTGTGAGTATGGTTTCAGTGTGTCTGCCCTCTGATGCCCTCTTGCAACTCCTACCGTCTTACTTGGGTTTCTCTTACCTTGGGCATGGGATATCTCTTACCTTGGGCATGGGGTATCTCTTCACGGCTGCTCCAGCAAAGCGCAGCTGCTGCTCCTTTCCTTGGATGAGGGGAATCTCCTTACCACCACCGTTCCTGACCTTCAACTTGGGATAGCTCCTCTAGGCCCTCCTGTGCCCATGCAGCCACTGCTCCTCGGAGGTGGTGTTCCTCCTCCCGGCCGCTGCCCCTGGCCTCAGGCGTGGAGTGGCTCCTCTCACCAGGACTGGAAAAGGTCAGTTTTCACTCCAATCCTAAAGAAGGCAATGTTCAAACTACTGCACAATTGCACTTATCTCCCATGCTAGTAAAGTAATGCTCAAAATTCTCCAAGCCAGGCTTCAGCAATATGTGAACTGTGAACTCCCTGATGTTCAATCTGGTTTTAGAAAAGGCAGAGGAACCAGAGATCAAATTTCCAACATCCGTGGATCATGGAAAAAGCAAGAGAGTTCCAGAAAAATATCTATTTCTGCTTTATTGACTATGCCAAAGCCTTTGACTGTGTGGATCACAATAAACTGTGGAAAATTCTTCAAGAGATAGGAATACCAGACCACCTGACCTGCCTCTTGAGAAATCTGTATGCAGGTTAGGAAGCAACAGTTCGAACTGGACATGGAAAAACAGACTGGTTCCAAATAGGAAAAGGAGTACATCAAGGCTGTATATTGTCACCCTGCTTATTTAACTTATATGCAGGGTACATCATGAGAAATGCTGGGCTGGAAGAAGTACAAGCTGGAACCAAGATTGCCGGGAGAAACATTAATCATCTCAGATATGCAGATGACACCACCCTTATGGCATAAAGTGAAGAGAAACTAAAAAGCCTCTTGATGAAAGTGAAAGAGGAGAGTGAAAAATTTCGCTTAAAGCTCAACATTCAGAAAACGAAGATCATGGCATCCAGTTTCACCACTTCGTGGGAAATAGATGGGGAAACAGTGGAAACAGTGTCAGACTTTATTTTTGGGGGATCCAAAATCACTGCAGATGGTGAATGCAGCCATGAAATTAAAAGACACTTACTCCTTGGAAGAAAAGTTATGACCAACTTTGATAGCATATTGAAAAGCAGAGACATTACTTTGCCAACTAAGGTCTGTCTAGTCAAGGCTATGGTTTTTCCTGTGGTCATGTATGGATGTGAGAGTTGGACTGTGAAGAAGGCTGAGTGCCGAAGAATTGATAGTTTTGAACTGTGATGTTGGAGAAGACTCTTGAGAGTCCCTTGGACTGCAAGGAGATCTAACCAGTCCATTCTGAAGGAGATTAGTCTTGGGTGTTCTTTGGAAGGAATGATGCTAAAGCTGAAACTCCAGTACTTTGGCCACCTTATGCGAAGAGTTGACTCATTGGAAAAGACTCTGATGCTTGGAGGGATTGCGGGCAGGAGGAGAAGGGGACGACAGAGGATGAGATGGCTGGATGGCATCACTGACTCTATGGACGTGAGTCTGAGTGAACTCCGGGAGTTGGTGATGGACAGGGAAGCCTGGCGTGCTGCGATTCATGGGGTCGCAAAGAGTCAGACACGACTGAGTGACTGAACTGAACTGAACATGGAAGGAAAAATATATGGGTACAATCCTCAACCCTGACCAGGAATCCTATGTCTTTCTCTCCAAGTCAAAATTTTTTGTCAACTTCTCTTCTTCCTTCCTTCCTTCTTTCTTTCTTTTTCTTTTGGTGCAGCAGGTCTTAGTTGCAGCACACAGGGTCTTCGAATTTGTTGTGGAATGCTGAGGTATGTATTCCAAGTGATCACTGCAATAAGTCTAGTTAACATCTGTCACCGTATATAGTTGCAAAAGTGTTTTCCTGATGATAAGTACTTTTAAGTTATATTCTCTTAGCCACTTTCAAATGTACAGTATAGTATTATTAATTATAGTGATTACATCCTCACAGTTATTTCATTACTAGAAATCTATACCTTTTCATATTGTATCACTGTGACATTTATATAATTATAATTATTATCAAAGGCTTCCCTAGTGGTGCAGAGGTTAAAGTGTCTTCCTGCAATGTGGGAGACCTGGGTTCAATCCCTGGGTCGGGAAGATCCCCTGGAGAAGGAAATGGCAACCCACTCCAGTATTCTTGCCCGACGGAGGAGCTTGGTGGGCTACAGTCCACGGGTCGCAAAGAGTCGGACAAGACTATCAACAATTATCATAATTATTAATAACTAATAATAATTATTAGCAAAAGTATAAACTATTTCAAACCACAAAACTGTATGAGTAAAATGAAGTTAACCCATGAAATTAAATTTAAATTAATTTAACCAAAATCACATGTGCACTCTTCTTTACCTGTTTTTCCTTGTACTACACCCAGAGAAAACAAGTAACTCCTATAGATTCATTATTTATCTATTTCATAGGAGAGAAATATCTCATGTTTATCTATTTCATATCATATTTAGGGCAAATCTATGTATGCTCAGAAAATATATGCTTTTGTTTGCACTTTTCAAGATTTTATACTTGTTTTATCATACTGTGTACATTCTTCAGTAACCCTTTTTGGTCTCAAATTCATTTGTGAGATTTAGCCATACAGATATGTGTATCTCTAGGTATTCATTTTTACTGTTAAACAAAATTTACTTTATGAATTTATCAATAATATTCTGTGTGCATGCTAAGCTGCTTCAGTCATGTCCGACTCTTTGTTACCCTATGGACTCTAGCCCACCAGGCTCCTCTGTCCATGGGATCCTCCAGGCAAGAATCCTGGTGGGTTGCCAGGCCTTCCTCTGGGGTATCTTCCTGACCCAGGGGTGGAACCTGTGTCTCTTACATCTCCTGCCTTGGCAAATAGGTTCTTTACCACTAGCGCCACCTGGGAGGCCCCCAATAATAACATATTGAATTCTAAATGAATGTATATTTGTGTTGTTTCCATTTTTCTTTCATTTGAAAATATTGCAATAAGTAGCTTTGAGTGACTCCTTATAAACAAGTAGGGAGTCTCTCTAGGGGGTCAACAGTTCTTAAATTATAGTTTGGGATCTGTGAGGCCAAAGTTATTTTTACAAAATAACATTATTACTTGTGTTTTTCGTGCTCATTCTTTCCCAAGTGGAGTTTTCCAGAGGTAACGTGGCGTGTCCTATCACAACAGAGTGAAAGTGGAGGTAGACAAGCAGTGAAAAGATTTGCAGAAAAGCACAAGTTTCTCTTTTCCACTTTTCTTCTTCTTTAAAATGTAGTTATGAATAATGTGACATGTATATTAATGCATAATTGATTTATTATTTTTAAAAGTAAACAGTGAATATTGAAATCTTTGTTTCAATAGCATATGTATTAAAATTGATAAATATAATATTTATAGACAGATGTTTTATATGTTCATTATTCCCGATAAATCTTAAAATTCTAAGACTGCATTTTGTCATAATGCTTTTTGACATCTAAATTTCTTCTCCTGTGAACTATGTGTGTATTAGGTATCATAAAGTGTTGGATGACATACTATAAAACTAATTTTTTGACATAGTTATCAGAATGTAGAATAATTCCATCACATTTGCTACTCTCTGCCAGTGTAATTCTGATGTTTTCATGTCATTGTATGTGTGCAATCCTTTTGCTTGCTTCTTGGAATCACTCTTATAGCTTGAAGGACCATGTCCCAGGGTCCTTGAAGGACTGTTAAATCCTGTTTTCTGGGAGCATGCTCCCATACTGAAAAAAAACTCTTATTTATCTGCTCAGGCTTTAAGCTGAGGAATAAATTTGGGGCAACAGACACAGAGAAACACTGTAACACTACTTAATGGCATTCTGACTGTATACTTTTTAGTATTCTGGGGAAATATTTACTATATCCATGCTCAATTTTAAAATGAGAAAGCCTGAGGAATCATCCCACTAACATTTTCAAAAACAGATCCTTACCATTTCTAACTTGCCCTGATGTAATACAGTTAGTATGAGCTTTATAATTTAAAGCTTTGCCTGAAGCCTATTATGAGAAATTGCCATGTAGTTTTTAGGCCACACTGTATCATTTTGGTCAAAAATGCAGCTTGTACACTTAAGATCTTTAGGTGCTGTGTAACTTCGATTCAAGTGAGCACTCTTAGCCCGTTCCCAGTATCACCTGGCCCTCTTATCTACAGCTCACAAACTCAGCAGGGATAATTTCCCTAGGACTGTTTGTCATCCAGAAATGAAGGAACATTTTGTTAACTACACATAGCTGGAGTTCACTGAGGAGTGAAGCTATTGGATTTCCTCTCTGAAGGGAAGGAACAAATAATGATGAAAATCATCACTCAAAAATAAAATGTTTCAAAATAAAATAAAATAAAATGTTTCAAAATGTCAATATCTTTTGTTTTATAATAGAGATAATTAACTTTGTAGTAAATTAACTATTTCACTGGTAAGGATTTTTGTGAGTAAATTGAAACCATTGGAGGTTAAGTTGTGTTCAGTTCAGTTCAGTTGCTCAGTCGTGTCTCTTTGCGACCCCATGAGTCGCAGCACGCCAGGCCTCCCTGTCCAAAACCAACTCCCAGAGTTCACTCACACTCACGTCCATCGAGTCAGTGATGCCATCCAGCCATCTCATCCTCTGTCGTCCCCTTCTTCTCCTGCCCCCAATACCTCCCAGCATCACAGTCTTTGCCAATGAGTCAAGTCTTCGCATGAGGTGGCCAAAGTACTGCAGTTTCAGCTTCAGCATCATTCCTTCCAAAGAAATTCCAGGGCTGATCTCCTTCAGAATGGACTGGTTGGATCTCCTTGCAGTCCAAAGGACTCTCAAGAGTCTTCTCCAACACCACAGTTCAAAAGCATCAATTCTTCAGCGCTCAGCCTTCTTCACAGTCCAACTCTCACATCCATCAAGGTCAAACAGTTGTTTAGTGACAGAGCTGGGCATAGCATGGTCCCTAGAACTGATTCCTTTCTAATAATTAAGAGATTATTTTCTGATTGTTTGCTTGTTACGTAAGATTGGATGACTGATCACATTCCAGTATTGGTTCTTGTATCACTCCAACTTTTTTTTTCTTTTTTTCTTGCAGTGTCTGTTACAGTGACCTGCCAATTGAAGTTTCCAGAAGTGTTGAAGTGAGGTACCACTAAAAAGCATAGGCTTGGGATTCAGATCATGTGACCAGATTATCAGCATGTTGTTCTAGTGTTAATTGTTATTTTGTTGTGCATTTGTAAAGTCTCCCTCCATCTCTGTCTGTCCACAATTTTGGTTCTCTACCCTGGGTCTTAGCAACTAAACAACAATTTATTTATTTTTTACAGCTGATCCTTGAACAATGTGGGGATTCTCTGCGTATAATTCGTAGCTGGTCTTCAGTACCTATGGTTCCTCTACATTCATGGATTCAGCCAAGCATGGAAGACTCCTGCAGTATTTACTGTTGAAAAATATTTATGTGTAAGTGGACCTGTGCATTTCTAACTCGTGTTGTTCAAAGGTCAACTGTACTTAAAATGTTTATTATCTCCCTGTTGCCATCAGGGTAAAATGAAGCATCTTACTAAAGATTACCAATTCAATTATTTTCTACCCCACAGCTTCTCCAACTTTAAAGAGGATAGGAATCTCCTGTGGATCTTGTTGAAATGTAGATTCAGAATCAGTAGGTTCAGAGAGAGGCTTGAGCTTCTATATTTAATTCTCTATTTAAAATTTTTTATAATTGAAGGATAAAGAATCTGCCTTCAATGCGGAAGACCTGGGATTGATCCCTGGGTTGGGAAGATCCCCTGGAGAAGGAAATGACAACCCACTCCAGTATTCTTGCCTGGAGAATTCCAAGGACAGAGGCAGGCTACAGTCCATGGGGCTGAAATAATTGAACATGGCTGAATGACTAGCACTAATACTATCTAGCAAACAGATTTGTATATATTGCAAAATGGCAACTGCAGTAAGTCAGTCTAGTTATCATTCACTGTGATGCATGGTTACAAAATGTCTTTTTATTGTATTGAGAACTTGTAAGATTTACTCTTTTAGCAACTTTCAAATATACAATAGTGTATCATAACTATAACTATATTATATATTGCTTATAACTATGCTATATATTATAACTACCACTATAACCATAATCACCATGCTGTACATTACATTCCCATGACTTATTTATTTGGTACTTACTTGTATTGAGTAATAAATTTCAACTGTTTTATATCTTAACAGAATTTCATTTAATTTAGTTCAAAAATTCCTGGTCATATTGTATAGCTTATGTTTCTTTCTTGTTTAATGTTTCATTTTAGTGTTTTAACATGTCAAACTTTGTTATTTCATATTATTTATCTGATGATGCTAACTAAAAAGTTGTTGTAAGTTAGAATATATTGTAGGTTAGAATATAGTTTGTTAGTTTTTGACTCTCTCAAAGTGTATTATTCCCTTATCTATTTTGTGATTTTTTTTTTCATTATGAGCTCATGCACATTTAAATAAAATGTTCCAAATTTTCCTTTGTTTTCCCCAAATGCCTGGGCTTATGTTTTTGCCCAGAGTTTTTTGTTTGTTGTTTGCTTTGTTTTTAGCCACAAAGCTAGAAAGAATTGTTTCTCTTAATTTAAATAAACTTGGCCTCATGCTAGAGATTATTGAGAGGAAAAATGATATTTTACTGTCCACTTGAGCCAATGCTGAAGGTGGACAGTATTCTTATAATCCTCTGTATTTAAGTATTTTTAAATCTTTTCTAGATTTCTTTTTTCTTTCCTCTTTCTCTCCCTCTCTATCCTTCATTCCTTCCTGCCTTCTTTCCTTTTTTATTCAAGTTGCAGAAAGTTTTTTATACTATATAGTATACATATTAAACTAGCCTTACATTTTGGAAGACTTAAAAAATATTTTTTTAGAAGTTTAGACTATTATATACTGGAAATCTTTCTTCAGTTAGAAATTTCAACTTACTAATGGAAGCTGAACTCTTATTTCTTTTCTTTTATGTGTTATTTTACTTTTTGGTCCTTCAATAAGCTCATTTTTTGGTTGAATAAGGAAAGTGTAAAACATATAAAACCTTATTTCCCATGGCATGAATTTTTACTCACATTTTATATTTTATCTTTTAAGAAAAATTTTAATACATAAGGAAAAACAATAGGGCAAGTATAATATTAATAACCACATTATAAATAAGAATCCTGGAACATTAAAAAAAATAAGGCAATGAGATCACAGATCCATAGAAAATCACTTTCTGGCAGCCCAGTAACAAATGCCTACTCTTTATACACCTAATTTGGTCTCTTACTGTGATTACACTATGGTCAAATTTAAGGTCTTTTCTTTCCATGTAAATTTTGTATCTGACAGTTTTTCTCTACATCAGAATTGCAGTAAACTCTCTATGTTATTCAAAAGTGTCACACGCACACAAAGAAGTTGGATTTTACTTTCAAGATTTCTGTTATTTTAGAGTGCTAGATGGAATATAGTCTTATAAGTTTTGGGGAAAAGTAAGACATCTTAATAATGTTATTTTCATTTTTTTTTCCACTTCTCATCTTGGAAAACAAAGAGCACTCAATTGTGCTCTGACTGACACTGAAATATAAAAGAGCAAATAAAAAATTCACGATGACCTTTGAGAATATGGCACACAGAACATGTCGAATACGTAGCTTTAGTTTCTAATCCAAATTAAAGGGTCACAGAGCACAGACATTGCTAGTGTCATAAGTGGCTATAAATCATGGCTCTTCAAAGAAATCGCACATCAAAGTCAGCTTTTAATGCTTAAAAAAAATCCTGGTCTATGAGCTATTATTAACATTTAACAGCAAGTCATTTTAGGTCATATCAAGGTAGAGAACTATAGAAACTCAAGCACAAGTTTGATATATTTTATGTTTCTATAGAATTTGAAGGAGTTACTTTATAAGCTGGTATTTCAAACAGCTTTTATATTTATGCAGATTTAAGGAGATTATTCTTGCTTGGAGAGCCCATGGACAGAAGAGCCTGGCAGGCTGCAGTCCGTAGGGTTACACAGAGTCAGACGCGACTGAAGCAACAGTATGCACATTGGCAAAACAATGATAGAAAGAGCTTATATGACTCTGACCTTCTAAGAGAATGTCTATCAAAAACACAGTGACTCTAAAGCTACTTCTTGTCACAGGGCACGTAGTGAACATGAATGAAAAGGGCTTTACTTGCATCCATGCAAAACCAAGCTAATTTTAAGTGTAAAGAAAAGACATGCTTCATGGCTAAGAAGATATCAGAAGATATTCAGATTTTGACTTCCTATCCCACCATCCCTCTCCTTGGAAAATATTACTTCAAATTAATTTCTTACTTCACTTTATTTGGGATGCCTTTCTTTACGTTTTGGAGTTCTCATGTCTATGTCAGTCTTAGCATGATTCCCACTCCCATCTTTATAAAGTATATTCCCTTCTAAATTATCAAATTTCCAACTCGGAATTAGTGGCCGAAAACTTAAAAGTTATTCATTGTCTCTCTTCTTGACATTGCTATTTATTTGAATTTAATGGTCACTTACATGAATGTTTTGAAAACAGAATGTGCTTATTTGTAAAGCAAAATACTTATTTCTTCATTTGTCAGATATGTGAGAAAAATGTGAAAGTTTAATAGTTATTAAAAGAGATAATTTAGATATTAAAAGAGATAATTTGGAAGGAATGATGCTAAAGCTGAAACTCCAGTACTTTGGCCACCTCATGCGAAGAGTTGACTCATTGGCAAAGACTCTGATGCTGGGAGGGATTGGGGGCAGGAGGAGAAGGGGACGACAGAGGATGAGATGGCTGGATGGCATCACTGACTCGATGGACGTGAATCTGAGTGAACTGCAGGAGTTGGTGATGGACAGGGAGGCCTGGCGTGCTGCGATTCATGGGGTCGCAAAGAGTTAGACACGACTGAGTGACTGAACTGAAATGAACTGAACTGAACTGAAGAGAGATAATTTACTAATAAAACAGCAACAAAAGGGTTCTATTCAAGGTTTTGTAGAGAAAAATGAGGAATTAAGTTTTAAACACATCTGGTTTTTGAGTGTGGAAATGACTTAGGAAATCCTTCTTTGAAAGGGAAAATATAAAATCATAAATGCAAATTTTTAAGTAGAGAAACAGATTTCATTAAACGGAGCATTTGAAATGAATCTCAAAAACCTAAAATATTTTTGCTTTTTTCAAACATGTTGTACATTACTTATATTAAAATTAACAAACATAGCTTAAATGTTCATGCTGTTAGACAGAGTAGGCCTGTTAATTAAAAGGGTTAAAGTAAGCTGTTAAATTTAACTCGGATAAGTTAAATAATAGGTTGTTTATATTGAAAATTCAAAGTTAAAAAAAAACCCAAAAAACAAAAAAACACCTCCCTAAGCATTCTCTTGCTGTCAAGTTTCTTTACTGCTGACATACAAGTTTAACCTTTAGAATTATATTATTTCCAAATGTATGTTGCTTTTCTTAAAAAATGTATTGAGTCATAGCATGTGATTTTCACACAAGTTTAAAGAAAGTCTTGAAAAAGTTAAGCTAAAGTTTATTTAGCCAAACATAACCTTTGAATTTAATATTTTAACAGGTGCCTGCAGGGTGGCAAGTCTAATTATCTAATATGTACTTTGCACAGTGTACCTGATGCTTCAAAAGGAAGCCGTGGTTATATACAAAGATTTTGGAGTGATCTGCATAGAACTGGGCTTTCCAGATAGTGCTAGTGGTAAAGAACCTGCCTGCCAATGCAGGAGATATGAGTTCAATCTCTGGATTGGGAAGATCTCCTGGAGAAGGGCATGGAAACCCTCTCCAGTATTCATGGACAGAGGTGCCTGGTGGGCTATAGTTATAGTCCCTAGGGTTGCACAGAGTCAGACACGACTGAAATGAGTTAGCATCCCCACACATACAAAATTAATAACTAATTAAATATGTGCCTGAATTTGTCAAAGACAAAAGTATAAACAGAAGAAAGTCAATGACCAAAGAGAAAACTTCCATTGTTATGACATAGTTACATTGCCTTAGATATTTAAACATATTCAATTAATCAGGTAGTCATCACTCTGTTTCTTCAAATGAAGTTTAGAGCTAATGCAAACAAATTCTCTAAGATTATGTAGATTATATAATCATACAAAGGTCTACAAACATTTCAAACTTGAAGGCAATTCCAAGTTAGACAATGATGTGGACTAAATTCATTTACTTGGTTCTATGCTTTTACTTGGTGGAATTAAATTAAAATGCCATTTTTATTTATTTAGAAAAATCATAATTGAGGTATAATTTCAGATGAGTTTTAAAGAGAAAGTCATATTTAATATATCTATTTTAAATTATAATGTGACTTTTTGTCGTTGTTGTTCACTTGCTAAATTGTGTCCTATTCTTTGCAACCTCATGGACTATAGCCTGCCAGGCTCTTCTGTCCATGGAATTTTCCAGGCAAGAATACTGGAGTGGGTTGCCATTTCCTTCTCCAGGAGTTCTTCCCAACCTGGGCATTGAACCTGGGTCTCCCACATTGTAGGCAGATGCTTTACCATTTGAGCCACCAGGGAAGTCACCACTACATAATAAAGCACCCATAATTCAGTGGCTTAAATGGTAAACATACATGAGTCTATTGATTACCTGGATACTTCTGTTTTAATTGCCTGCACTCATATGTCAGCAGTTGGCTAATCATTTGGCTGATGCCTGGCTGGTCTTGGATGTCTTCACTTGGGGTAGCTAGAACCATTCATCTCTCCATGTGGTCTTTATTCTCCAGCTATTTTGTAGCCTAAATTTGTTCTCATGGTGGTAGTGGCAGGGTTCCAGGAAAGTGAGTGGAAATGCACAGATTCTTTTAAGATCTAAGCTTGAATCTGGCATACTGCTACTTCCATGATATTTGATTGGTAAAAGCAATGCAAACTCAAGATATGGGGAAATAGATTCCACCTTTTCTACCATGCTGCAGTCCATGGCGTCACAAAGAGTTGGACAGTAATGAGTGACAGAACAACAACAATTAGTTTGAAGGGAAGGAATGTTTCTAACTCAAAAATAAAGGAAAAAATTTAAATTGTTAGTAATGTCTCAAATTCTATTTTAAGAGATAATAATATTAGCAAGCTATCATATTTAAGAAATATTATTATCACTATAGTAACTTATCTTATTAAGCTTTTGTCTAGATTTTATGGCATTAAACTGCTTTAGTTGTTATCTGTGTGTGTGTTTGCGTGTGTGTGCACACTCAGTCATGTCTGATTCTTTGCAACCCCATGGACTACAGCCCCACTGCACTCCTCTGTCCATGGATTTTCCAGGAAAGAACCCAAGGAAAGTTATTTAGCAGTTGTTATTTACCAGAGACAAATAATTGAATCAAGTATTATCATGCAGAGCTAAAATGAGAGAATCATACTATGAAATATTCAGGTACATTTCACATGCTTTATTAATGAAGAGGTCACTAAAGATACTCAGGCATTTTTTTTAGAAAGAATTATAAGTGAAACTGCACAGTGAGACAATCAAAACATAACCTGAAGTATAGGTGAATTACTGAAGAATTCAGAACTTTTTGTTTTTAATATTTAAGAGTCAAAGGATAAGCTCATTTGGCAAAAGTTTAAGGACACAATAATTAGACCTAAACATTGTTGCTAAAAGCAAATGAAAATACTAAAGAGAAGAATACTTTAGAATTTGTGAATACTAAAGAGAAGAAAAGCCCTTTTCACAATTAGTAAACCCTAGCATCAATGAATCAGGAGAGAAAACTAGCAAACATCAAAGAAGATTTTACATAAAAGCCAAAGGGTATTTGAACTGCTAAGAAAAAAATTACAATGAAATTGACCTTCCTATTGCCATGGATTATCACGATGGTGTGATCACTCATCTAGAGCCAGACATTCTGGAATGTGAAGTCAAATGGGCCTTAGAAAGCATCACTATGAACAAAGCTAGTGGAGGTGATGGAATTCCAGTTGAGCTATTTCAAATCCTGAGAGATGATGCTGTGAAAATGCTGCACTCAATATGCCAGCAAATTTGGAAAACTCAGCAGTGGCCATAGGACTGGAAAACGTCAGTTTTCATTCCAATCCCAAAGAAAGGCAATGCCAAACAATGCTCAAACTACCGCACAACTGCACTCATCTCACATGCTAGTAAAGTAATGCTCAAAATTCTCCAAGCCAGGCTTCAGCAATACGTGAACCGTGAACTCCCTGATGTCCAAGCTGGGAACCAGAGATCAAATTGCCAACATCTGCTGGATCATGGAAAAAGCAAGAGACTTAAAGAAAAATATCTATTTCTGCTTTCTTGACTATGCCAAAGCCTTTGACTGTGTGGATCACAATAAACTGTGGAAAATTCTGAGAGAGATGGGAATACCAGACCACCTGACCTGCCTCTTGAGAAACCTATATGGAGGTCAGGAAGCAACAGTTAGAACTGGACATGGAACAGCAGACTGCTTCCAAATAGGAAAAGGAGTATGTCAAGGCTGTATATTGTCACCCTGCTTATCTAACTTATATGCAGAGTACATCATGAGAAACGCTGGGCTGGAAGAAACACAAGCTGGAATCAAGATTGCCGGAAGAAATATCAATCACCTCAGATATGCAGATGACACCACCCTTATGGCAGAAAGTGAAGAGGAACTAAAGAGCCTTTTGATGAAAGTGAAAGAGGAAAGTGAAAAAGTTGGCTTAAAGCTGAACATTCAGAAAATGAAGATCATGGCATCCAGTTCCATCACTTCATGGGAAATAGATGGGGAAACAGTGGAAATAGTGTCAGACTTTATTTTTTGGGGCTCCAAAATCACTGCAGATGGTAACTGCAGCCATGAAATTAACAGACGCTTACTCCTTGGAAGAAAAGTTGTGACCAAACTAGATAGCATATTCAAAAGCAGAGACATTGCTTTGCTGACTAAGGTCCATCTAGTCAAGGCTATGGTTTTTCCAGTCGTCATGTATGGATGTGAGTGTTGGACTGTGAATAAGGCTGAGCACCGAAGAATTGATGCTTTTGAACTGTGGTGTTGGAGAAGACTCTTGAGAGTCCCTTCGACTGCAAGGAGATCCAACCAGTCCATTCTGAAGGAGATCAGTCTTGAGTGTTCTTTGGAAGGAATGATGCTAAAGCTGAAACTCCAGTACTTAGGCCCCCTCATGTGAAGAGTTGACTCATTGGAAAAGACTCTGATGCTGGGAAGGATTGGGGGCAGGAGGAGAAGGGGATGACAGAGGATGAGATGGCTGGATGGCATCACTGACTCGATGGATGTGGGTCTGAGTGAACTCTGGGAGTTGGTGATGGACAGGGAGGCCTGGCGTGCTGCAGTTCATGGGGTTGCAAAGAGTCGGACACGACTAAGCGACTGAACTGAACTGAACTGATTGCCATGGAGTCAGAAATTGGAAATTTAAAAAGTAATTCATACTCCTGATGATGGGCTAAGACAGGGCAACTGGAAAATAAGACATAATGAGGAAAATATGTAAGGAGAGAAATTTTGTCACTGGGAGAAACGTCAGAAACAGATTTCTTTTTTTAAGGGAATAACAGAGGTAGTCGAAGGACTTATTGACCATTTTCAGCTAAGACTAGGTGCTGATGTAGATATATTTTTGCTCAAGTAGCGTTGAGTCTTGACAAGTTCTCTAAAACCTCTGTATCTCAGTGCCTTAATGTACAAAAAGGACTCAGGAAATTCTAGTTCTAAAATTCCAAGATTCCTTTTTGGTCAGAATTCGGAGATCTATCTTCTTTAGAGAAAAGCTAGTAAATAACCCAATGATAAACTTTTTAGTGGAACATGATGCATATTGCTCTGAGACTGGTTCAGTGGTCATGTTGAACCCCCTTATTTAACTTTTCAGTCTCCTTGCTGTTTTAGCTTATTGGACTGATATGCTTATTTCACTTATATGCAGAGTACATCATGCAAAATGCAAGGCTGGGTGAAGCACAAGCTGGAATCACATTACTGGCAGAAATATCAATGACCTCAGATATGCAGATGACACCACCCTTATGGCAGAAAGTGAAGAGGAACTGAAGAGCCTCTTGATGAAAGTGAAAGAGAAGAGTGAAAATGCTGGCTTAAAGCTCAACATTCAAAAAACTAAGATCATGGCATCCACACCCATCACTTCATGACAAATAGATGGGGAAACAGTGGAAACATTGACAGACTTTACTTTATTGGGCTCCAAAATCACTGCAGATGGTGACAGCAGCCATGAAATTAAAAGACACTTGTTTCTTGGAAGAAAAGCTATGAAAAAACTAGACAGAATATTAAAAAGCAGAGACACTACTTTATCAACAAAGGTCCATCTAGTCAAGGCTATGGTTTTTCTAGTGGTCGTGAATGGATGTGAGAGTTGGACTATAAAGAAAACTGAGCACCAAAGAATTGATGCTTTTAAACTGTGGTGTTGGAGAAGACTCTTGAAAGTCCCTTGGACTGCAAGAAGATCCAACCAGTCCATTTTAAAGGTAATCAGTCCTGAATATTCATCGGAAGGACTAATGCTGAAGCTGAAACTCCTATACTTTGGTCACGTGATGCAAAGAGCTGACTCATTTGAAAAGACCCTGATGCTGGGAAAGATTGAAGGCAGGAGAAGAAGGGGATAACAGAGGATGAGATGGTTGGATGGCATCACCTACTTGACACACATGCATTTGAGCAAACTCTGGGAGTTGGTGTTGGACAGGGAAGTCTGGCATGTGGCAGTTCTTGGTGTCGCAAGGATTTGGACACGACTGAGCAACTGAACTGAACTGAACTGAACTTATTATTTTAATAGTGAGATCTAATCCTGTCTTGGAAAATTGTATTAGTTTGCTAGGTCTGTCATAACAAAACACCACAATCTGGGTGCTTTAACCAACACTTATTTTCTCACAGTTCTGGAGGCAGGGAAGATCAAGGTGCTGGAAGATTCAGTGTCTGAAGAGAGTTTTTTCCTGATTCATAGACAAATATCTTTTCATGATTAGATAACTAAGAGTGAGATTTATGGTTACATGGAAGCGTATGCTTAACTTTATAAGAGAAACACTATTTTCTGAAGTAGTTGCATTGTATCACATTTCTCTCTTCTGTTATGAATGTCCTAATTACCTCATATTCTTGGAAGCACGTAGTAGGTCGGTCTTTTAATTTTAGACACTCTGTTTTGTGCAGTGATATCTTGTTGTAGTTTCTATATGGATTTCCCCAGTGATTAACTAGCAGCTTCTCAGGTGGCTCAGTGGTATAGAATCTGCCTGCCAATGCAGGAAACATGGGTTTGATCCCTAGTTGGGGAAGATACTCTGGAGAAAGAAATGGTAATCCACTCCAGTGTTCTTACCTGGAAAATCCCATTATACAAAGGGGCCTGACAGACTGGGCTACAGTCCATGGGGTCCCAAAGAGTCGGATACAACTGAGCTCACACACAATGATTAATTATGTTGAACATTTTCTTCATGTCCTGTCTGCCAAATGTGCATTCTCTTTGGTGAAGAGTCTATTCAAATTTTGCCTATTTATAATTGGGTTGTTTGTTTTGTTGTTACCGAGTTTTGATAATTCTATACATACATTGGAGGTAAGACATTTTTTGAAATGTGTTTTGCAAATATTTCTATCATTCTATATCTCTTAATTGTATCTTTCTAAGAACAGATTTTTTAATTGTGATGAAATCAAGTTTATCAACTTTTTAATTTTACAGTTCATGATTTTAGGGGCTTTGCCATGGCTCAGATGATAAAGAATCTGCCTGCAATGCAGGAGACCTAGATTCAACCCCTGGGTCAAGAAGATCCCCTGGAGAAGGGAATGAATACCTACTCCAGTATTTTTGCCTAGAGAATTCCATGGACAGAGGAAACTGGTGGGCAACAGTCCATGGGTGAGCAAAGGGTCAGAGACAACCGAGTGACTAAACACTTTCACTTTTTCATGATTTTAGGCTTTGAGAAATATTTACTTAACCAACAACCACAAAGATGGAATCTGAATCTATTTACTTGGCTATGTGCTTTTTATTTCATTGAGGCTCAGTATGGTGACTACATTGATTAATTTTCAAATATTGAACAAGGCTTGGATCCTGGGATTAAAAAAAAATGATACTCTTCTGCTAAAAAAGTGTTACTCATATGAAATATGATTAAATATGTACATGGAACAGAAGGGTGGATCAAGTGTTGAAAATTACAAATAAGGGAGAACCATAGTTCTTTTGTTAACTTATCTAAACTTACAAAATTTGTCTCAGTGTTGAAAGAAAACAACCTGATTCAATCACACTGTTTTCAGAGAGTCTTAGCAGAAAAAGGTAAGCTGAGCTAGTATAGTGTGCCTACCATTAGGAAGTGTTTTTCTATGGATCTTGATTTTATTACTTTTTTCTAATGTCTGTCACTGAGTTAGAAAAGAGAACTCAGCACCTCATTACCCCTGTACATACATATATTTTTATTTTATTATGTCTCGCAGATAATGCTCTATCTATAATAGAAGTTCTTCGATTTTTATGTCATTTGATTTCTCCTTTTGAAAGACTTCATTAATTGTTAATTATAATTGATTTATGCATTTAAGAAAATAGAAGTAGTTAATTGGAAGTGCTGGCATATTGCCCAAAAAAGTTTGGGAATATAATTGTTATTATGAAATGATTTTCAAATTGTTAGCCTACACATTTAAAAATGACAATAAACTCTGTGATGAAGTGTGAATTTGGAAAAAGAATGAGTTTCAGAGAAAATGATGTACATTATTTTAATAAATTATTGTTTTATTAGTAAAGTATTTTCATATACTTAAGCAGCTGAGTTCACAAAAATGTTTACTTAGCCGCAATTCATAAAATTAGGTGAGTGAATGTGGTCTTAAACCAGTATTCAATGGGTGGAGAAGATGATTGGAATTCCTGGAATCAGGCTCCTGCATCAGGAGAAGGGGTTAGCAAGAAAGAGTGAAGGAACACATTCATCAACCTGCTGCTTAGATGGCTGGAGGTGGGCAGCCTCTCTCTGCTATGCAGGCAGCCGCCAGAGGGACCTGACTGAGTCTTCCTCCATGTGATTGATGAGAAATTATGCAAATTGCCTGCATTTGTTAATGGCACTCAGAATTGCCTAGAAATCTTGAAATGTTATTACTTTCCCAAACTTTTCTCCAGCCTTCCCCATACAGTATTGTCTGATGATCCTGCCTCATACTTTATTGAACGAAATAGGCACAATTAAACAGCAACCTCTGTGTTTTTTTCACCTTTCAAATCTCCACAACCTTCTTTCCTCTCTATTCATTTTTGTTTTTCTCTGATTTACATAGACAGGCATGATTCCCTTTCTATAAAAGATGAATCCCTTTCCTTGTTGCATCTGTATCAGTCGTGTCTGACTCTTTGAGACCCCATGGACTGTAGCCCGCCAGGCTCCTCTGTCCATGGGATTCTCCAGGCAAGAAAGTGCAAATGGGTAGCTATTCTCTTCTCCAGGTTATTTTCCTGACCCGGGGATTGAAACCATGTTACAGGCAGATTCTTTACTGTCTGAAGCACCAGGGAAGTCCCCCTGTATCTGTCACTCTCTTTCAATATGTACATACATACATCCGTAGAGTATGTCACAGGTAGTTATGCAAAGATTACGGAATTCATCAAGAGACCATGAATCATTGATGGTGAGTGAGTAGAGGAATTTCTCCAACTATGGGGAAGCTCTTTCTCCCATGAAAGAGCTAACAGTTAGTCACTAGTGACAGCCCAGGGAGCCCAAATACCAGATGACAGCTCAATCTTTTGTCTCTTCATTCTCACTCAGCCCAGGGGAGTCACTAGCACCAAAATTAGTAGGAGAGAAGGAATGGAATATCTGTGAAGAAAAGCAACAGCAGCATTCCTCTTCTCCACCAAAGGTTTGTTTCCGATAAACTGAGCTGAATGAGAGATTGGATGTAGATGAGACTGGAATTTCTAATATCTGAAGGTGGGATTGTTCATCAATATCTGCAAGTGACCTAGAAACTATGAAATCTACTTGTGTTATTATCTAGGTACAAAGAAAGTAAATATATCTTCTCAGTGTGAAGATAAAATAAGACAAAAAATTACATATATCCTACTCTATCCTGTAGAATATAGAAACCTGAAAGTTCTATATACCTTCCCATTATCTACTTAAAAAACTTCAGTTCAATTCAGTTCAGTCAATCAGTCCTGTCCGACTCTTTGCGACCCCACTATTGCAGCAAGCCAGGACTCCCTGTCCATCATCAACTCCTGGAGTTCACTCAGACTCACGTCCATCGAGTCAGTGATGCCATCTAGCCGTCTCATCCTCTGTCATCCTCTTCTCCTCCTGCCCCCAATCCCTCCCAGCATCAGAGTCTTTTCAATGAGTCAACTCTTTGCATGAGGTGGTCAAAGTACTGAAGTTTCAGCTTTAGCATCATTCCTTCCAAAGAAATCCCAGGGCTGATGTCCTTCAGAATGGACTGGTTGGATCTCATTGCAGTCCAAGGGACTCTCAAGAGTCTTCTCGAACACCACAGTTCAAAAGCATCAATTCTTCGGTGTTCAGCCTTCTTCACAGTCCAACTCTCACATCCATACATGACCACAGGAAAAACCATAGCCTTAACTAGACAGATCTTTGTTGGCAAAGTAATGTCTCTCCTTTTTAATATGTTATCTAGATTGGTCATAACTTTTCTTCCAAGGAGTAAGTGTCTTTTAATTTCATGGCTGCAATTACCATCTGCAGTGATTTTGGAGCCCCAAAAATAAAGTCTGACACTATTTCCACTGTTTCCCCATCTATTTCCCATGAAGTGATGGGACCAGATGCCATGATCTTCGTTTTCTGAATGTTGAGCTTTAAGCCAACTTTTTCGCTTTCCTCTTCCACTTTCATCAAGAGGCTTTTTAGTTCCTCTTCACTTTCTGCCATAAGGGTGTTGTCATCTGCATATCTGAGGTTATTGATATCTCTCCCAGCAATCTTGATTCCAGCTTGTGCTTCTTCCAGCCCAGCGTTTCTCATGATGTACTCTGCATAGAAGTTAGATAAGCAGGGTGACAATAAACAGCCTTGACATACTCCTATTCCTATTTGGAAGCAGTCTGTTTTTCCATGTCCAGTTCGAACTGTTGCTTCCTGACCTGCATATAGGTTTCTCAAGAGGCAGGTCAGGTGGTCTGGTATTCTCAGCTCTTTCAGAATTTTCCAAAGTTTTTTGTGGTCCGCACAGGCAAAGGCTTTGGCATAGTCAAGACAGCAGAAAAAGATGTTTTTTTTTTTTTTTTTTTTCTGGAACTCTATTGCTTTTTCCATGATCCAGCAGATGTTGGCAATTTGATCTCTGGTCCCTCTGCCTTTTCTAAAACCAGCTTGAACATCTGGAAGTTCACGGTTCACATACTGCTGAAGCCTGGCTTGGAGAATTTTGAGCATTCCTTTACTAGCATGTGAGATGAGTGCAATTGTGTGGTAGTTTAAGCATTCTTTTGCATTGCCTTTCTTTGGGATTGGAATGAAAACTGATCTTTTCCAGTCCTTTGGCCACTGCTGAGTTTTCCAAATTTGCTGGCATATTGAGTGCAGCACTTTCACAGCATCATCTTTCAGGATTTGAAATAACTCAACTGGAATTCCATCACCTCCACTAGCTTTGTTTGTAGTGATGCTTTCTAAGGCCCACTTGACTTTACATTCCAGGATGTCTGGCTCTAAATGAGTCATCACACCATAGTTTCCAAGGCAAACCATTCAATATCACAGTAATCCAAGTCTATGCCCCAACCAGTAACAATGAAGAAGCCGAAGTTGAACAGTTCTATGAAGACCTACAAGACCTTTTAGAACTAACACTCAAAAAAATGTCCTTTTCATTGTAGGGAACTGGAATGCAAAAGTAGGAAGTCAAGAAACACCTGGAGTAACAGCCATATTTGGCCTTGGAATGTGGAATGAAGCAGGGCAAAGACTAATAGGGTTTTGCCAAGAAAATGCATTGGTCATAGCAAACACCTTCTTCCAACAACACAAAAGAAGACTCTACACATGGACATCACCAGATGGTCAACACCGAAATCAGATTGATTATATTCTTTGCAGCCAAGGATGGAGATGCTCTATACAGTCAACAAAAACAAGACCAGGAGCTGAGTGTGGCTCAGATCATGATTTCCTTATTGCCCAAATCAGACTTAAATAGAAGAAAGTAGGGGAAACCACTAGACCATTCAGGTATGATCTAAATCCAATTTTAAAACTTTCTGTGCCTTTTAAATAGAATATCTTAATATTTGATAGTGTTGGTATCTTGTCATTACTGTCAGATTTTTAAAATCTTTTTGCTTCGTTTTTGGAAAAAACATTGACTGACTAGCAATCTCTGCTGTAGTTTGTATCAGTTCAGTTCAGTGTAGTTCAGTGACTCAGTTGTGTTCGACTCTTTGTGACCCCACGAATCGCAGCAAGCCAGGCCTCCCTGTCTATCGCCAACTCCAGGAGTTCACTCAGACTCACGTCCATCGAGTCCGTGATGCCATCCAGCCATCTCATCCTCTGTCATCCCCTTCTCCTTCTGCCCCCAAACCCTCCCAGCATCAGAGTCTTTTCCAATGAGTCAACACTTTGCATGAAGTGGCCTAAGTACTGGAGTTTCAGCTTTAGCATCATTCCCTCCAAAGAAATTCCAGGGCTGATCTCTTTCAGAATGGACTGTTTGGATCTCCTTGCAGTCGAAGGGACTCTCAAGAGTCTTCTCCAACACCACAGTTCAAAAGCATCAGTTCTTCTGTGCTCAGCTGTCTTTACAGTCCAACTCTCACATCCACACATGACCTCAGGAAAAACCATAGCCTTGACTAGATGGACCTTAGTCGGCAAAGTAATGTCTCTGCTTTTCAATATGCTATCTAGGTTGGTGATAACTTTTCTTCCTAGGAGTAAGTGTCTTTTAATTTCATGGCTGCAGTCACCATCTGCAGTGATTTTGGAGCCCAAAAAATAAAGTCTGACACTGTTTCCACTGTTTCCCATCTATTTCCCATGAACTGATGGGACCGGATGCCATGATCTTTGTTTTCTGAATGTTGAGCTTTAGGCCAACTTTTCACTCTCCACTTTCACTTTCATCAAGAGGCTTTTTAGTTCCTCTTCACTTTCTGCCATAAGGGTGTGTCATCTGCATATCTGAGGTTATTGAGATTTCTCCCAGCAATCTTGATTCCAGCTTGTGTTTCTTCCAGCCCAACGTATCTCATGATGTACTCTGCATAGAAGTAAAATAAGCAGGGTGACAATATACAGCCTTGACGTACTCCTTTTCCTATTTGGAACCAGTCTGTTGTTCCATGTCCAGTTCTAACTGTTGCTTCCTGACCTGCATACAGATTTCTCAAGAGGCAGGTCAGGTGGTCTGTATTCCTATCTCTTTCAGAATTTTCCACAGTTTATTGTGATCCACACAGTCAAAGGCTTTGGCATAGTCAATAAAGCAGAAATAGATGTTTTTCTGGAACTCTCTTGCTTTTTCGATGATCCAGTGGATGTTGGCAATTTGATCTTTGGTTCCTCTGCCTTTTCTAAAATGTTGATGTATGGCAAACCAATACAGTATTGTAAAGTAAAATAAAGTAAAATAGATAAAAATAAGTAAATAAATAAGTAAAACCAGCTTGAACATCAAGAAGTTCACGATTCACGTATTGCTGAAGCCTAGTTTGGAGAATTTTGAGCCTTACTTTACTAGCGTATGAGATGAATGCAATTGTGTATATTCCCATTAAAATACCAAAAAAATGTCCAAGAAGACACATTACACTATTAAGTACAATAGTGGCATAAAAATGAAGACTCTCAACAACAGGGTCCAAGTGTATATTTGCTACAAAATGTTTGCTGAATTCTAAGAGATATTAGCCAGAGGAGAGAGAAATTAAGAAATACAACTAATAGAGCAAAAACACTTTTCCGTCTGCAGCAGAGCAATCTTTCCAGTTTGAAAAAGTTCAGGGAACAGCTGAGTTTTTTCTCTACTGACTTAGAGAGCCAGAGGACACAATGCCTTCCTGTGGTCTTTTTGTCTGAAGTGGCCATAATTTCCTTCTCCACTGCTCAACTTCACTTTTTTTATACAGTAAGTGATTGCAACTCCAGTAAGAAGTGAAAGAATTGGTGTACCAAATCCTGAGAACCAGTACTTCTAGGAAAGCTACTTTAAATGAGAATGATATAGAAAGAGGGCCAAGGAAGTACTTAAGATAATCTATATAACTTTGGCAGATTCTGCTCCTAATCAGACATCAATCAAAACCAGATCTTTTTGCATCATCTTGCATTTAATATTCAGTATAAAATATTATTTTATTTGCCATTATAAAAATAGTTTTAGGAAGTATCAATTTATCTTTAGTATAGTTCTTAGAACTAACAATTTTATAGGGCCCCAAACTAAAACTATTTGATATAATAGGGCATGTAGATTTCAAAATACTGTACAAATTATAAATTGTATCACATAAATTTTTTTAAACTGTTAAAATTAAAGGAGGTGACTTTATATTAATATAGTTATTTTATATTGTCCCTATTAGTTCTTATATTAAAATGTCATGTATTGGCTACATGTAATATATGAATACTCATGCTATTAGGAAGCCCTTCATATTAGATAATGAAGTTTAGGGTATGTCTCAATTTCATACATGTATTTTGCAATTTATTTTGTTTCAAGATCTAAACATTTTCCTTATTATTTTTGTTGCCCAAATCCAAATGTAAACTAAATACTAGAATAGGTATGAAATATGTTTATGTGTTGAGAACAAATAAGATACTGTTCAGTGTACTCCCTTGACTGTCTCACTATCCTCAGGATATTTTAAATTTCACTTTCCAATATCAATGCTCTCTGAAATGAAATGAAACATCTTCTTCTAGGTAATAGCTGCTTGCATTTGATGAGATCTGTTAGTGTAAGACATGAAAATAAAATTAAAAAGCTTATTTAAAATTGTTACTGAGATATTAATGATGACTAGGGTAATTAAGTAGAAACAGAATCACCACCAATGGCTTATTAAGATCCATTTGCAAAGTCTCTAATGTTGTAATATATTTTCAGTAAGAGAGAGAGAGGATATTACTTTATAAAGTCTATGTCTTGTTTGAAAAGTAAAACTTTTTCATACAAAATGAAAGAAAGAAAGAAAGATAGGATAGAAGTTGGTCTTTACAAAGATTTATCTGGAAGCCTCAACTGAAAACAGAGACTAGAGGTGAGTGGAACAGCTGCAAGGCTATTGTCCTAGAGAGGCGAGAGTGATTGACAGGAGTGGAAGCAGCATCAATACCCACAGGAGGGAAACCCTTGCCTCATATAACTGCATTTAGGAGGACTCACAGACAACTCCATAATGGTGAATCTAGGTGATTTGTGGAATGACAGTGCCATTAATTGGTTTGAAAATTTAAAGGTACATTAAAAGTTTCTCTGATGGTAAGTTGGAGGGTAGGCAGATTGTGTCACTTGACATGTCCAGCAGATGTTTGGAAGACAATGTCTTCACTGGGGGCTTCCCAGTTGGTGCAGTTGTAAAGAATCCACCTACCAATGCAGGAGACCCAAGAGACATGGGGGCAAGCCCTGGGTTGGGAAGATCTAGGAGGAGAAAATGGCAATCCTCCAGTATACCTGCCTGGAAAATTTTATGGACAGAGGAGCCTAGTGGGTTACAAGTCCATGAGGTCACAAAGAGTTGAACATGACTGAGTGACTGTGCAGACACACACACACACAGACACAGACACACACACACACACACACACACACGTTTATCTGAAGACATAGCTTAACTGTAGAAATATGAAGTTCATTCATGTAACAGAAATATTTTACCATGGAGGAATAGATAAATATCAAAAGAAGATACTCAGATTTAAAAAAAAAATAGTTTCTTTAATTAGCAATTTGCTGGGATTTGGGGAAGTTTAAAAAATTATTGATATGTAAATATACATCCTAATGAGTTGACAAGACAACTCATTAAACATATAAAATCACTGATGCCAATATTAAGCAGCATTGGATTCTGGAAACCTACCCATGCATTTGAGACTAACATGTTAATTTATTATATCAATATATGTGATTTTCTAAAACTTTCCAGGTTTCCCTTCCCCACAGTTAACTCTTTCTTGCCTCACCCTCAGTCCTCAGCTTGCCCCTAGAATTGGTATGTCAAGGAAGACAAGAGCAAGCCATTTTCAACTCTCTTAGTTTTTAAATCTAGTTCTTTTTGAATCAAAAATTCTCTGATATCTTTAAAAAATATACATATTAAAATGATTAAGTTCCAATTCTTTGGCCACCTGATGTGAAGAGCTGACTTATTGGAAAAGACACTGATACTGGGAAAGATTGAAGGCAAAAGGAGAAGAGGGCAGCAGAGGATGAGACCATTAGATGGCATCACTGACTCAATGCACTTGAATTTGAGCAAACTCTGGGAGACAGTGGAGGACAGAGGATCCTGGCATGCTGCAGTCCATAGGTTCACGAACAGTTGGATACAACTAAGCAACTGGAAAGCAACAACAAAGTGATTAAATCATTTATATCCTATCAAGAAGGTACCTTTAATTTTGAAAGTTATAATCCATGAAATAGGTCCATTGATTTTTTTAATTTAGTTAGAACTTAGGCTTCAGTTTATGGTATAAACAAAAATAAAACAAAACATATGAAGCAACTTGTTTGAATGTACACCGTGACTACTTAGATAAAGGAAACCACAGGATCACCTCTCTGGACAGGGAGACCTTTTCAGAGCACAACATAGGAAGGAAATATACCAGCAGAAGGAACAATCTCATTGAACTAACAGGGAGAAATCAGAATTCCTGGCTGCAAAATTGATTGGGATTTCCAAGAAACAATGCAGCTGTATAGAGTCTGTGAGCCTGTCCCCCAGGTTCATTTGCCAAGTGCTATGGGCTTCCATAGTGGCTCAGATGGTAAAGCGTCTGCCTGCAAACAGGGAGACCCAGGTTCGATCCCTGGGTTGGGAGATCCCCTGGAGAAGGAAATGGCAACCCACTTCAGAACTCTTGCCTGAAAAGTTCCATGGACAGAAGAGCCTGGTGGGCTCTTGGGGTCCATGGGGTCGCATAGAGTCGGACACGACTGAGCGACTTTACAGTCACAGTCTCATGCTGCACACTTGCTGCGGGTGACTCTGTGAGACTGGAGGCCGAGCAGAGGTAAGGGGGAGAGGTCCTCAGGGCTCGGAAGTGGTGAGGTTCTGGCTCCATTCCTCGCTTTGTTTGTACAATGAAGTTTGTAGAATACTCCTCCATTAGGAGTCAAACTTTAGAATAAAGGAAACTCTAGACTAAACTTAAAAAGACTAGACTTAGAAAGATCAAGTGAACTAATCTGCAATTTAGCTTATTTCCTGGGAACTTTAAAAAGAAGTAAATGTAAACTCAAACTGATACAATATATTGTTCACAGTTTCCATCAGGCAGTCATAAAAAGTCCTAGACCTTTAAAGAATGGTGAAAATATGACCCATAATTAAGAACCCACACTTAAAACTGTGAATTGTGTGGGTTAATAGTAGTTAATAGAAACCACACAATTCACATAAAAAGCTCCTTCATAATCACCTTCTTTTATTTCTTCTGCAGGATTATCAGGTTTTTCTTTTTTCCTTTGAATTTTAAGTGTCCTTTAGATTTTCCCATTTATATGTAATTGCTGATTGGTGAGAACATTTTACAGACTAAAAACCAAATTTATGATAATTTGAGGAGTTAGAAGGTGAGGAAGTAGAGACTGAAAATGTATGTGTGTGTCTCTTTCACACACACACACACACATACACACACACATCTGATGAGAAAAGGGAGCATAAGATAGGAGAGACTTTAAGTTCACTGGTGTTCTGCTAGAAAGTAGCTAGAAGAGAAAATGTTTAAAAGTGATAGTATATATACATATATATATAAATATAAATATATATATAAATGCAAATATATGGGATCTAGAAAGATGGTACTGATGAACCTATTTGCAAGGCAGCAATGGAGATGCAGATATAGAGAACAAACTTATGGACATCAGAAGTGGGGAGGAAACAGGGTGGGATGAATGGAGAGAGTATCATGGTAACATACACCCTACCATTTGTAAAGCAGATAGCCAATGGGGATGTGCTATATTACTCAGGGTACTCAAACTGGGGCTCTGTAACAACCTAAGGGATGGGAAGGGGTAAGAAGTGACAGGTTCAAGAGGGAGGGGGGAATATGTGTACCTATGACTGATTCATCTAGTCAAGGCTATGGTTTTTCCTGTGGTCATGTATGGATGTGAGAGTTGGACTGGGAAGAAAGCTGAATGCTGAAGAATTGATGCTTTTGGACTGTGGTGTTGGAGAAGACTCTTGAGAGTCCCTTGGACTGCAAGGAGATCCAACCAGTCCACTCTGAAGGAGATCAGCCCTGGGATTTCTTTGGAAGGAATGATGCTGAAGCTGAAACTGCAGTGCTCTGGCCACCTCATGAGAAGAGTTAACTCATTGGAAAAGACTCTGATGCTGGGAGGGATTGGGGGCAGGAGGAGAAGGGGATGACAGAGGATGAGATGGCTGGATGGCATCACGGACTCGACGGACGTGAGTCTGAGTGAACTCTGGGAGTTGGTGATGGACAGGGAGGCCTGGCGTGCTGCGATTCATGGGGTCGCAAAGAGTCAGATGCAACTGAGCGACTGAACTGAACTGATGACTGATTCGTGTTGATGTATAGCAGAAACCAACACAATATTGTAAAGCAATTACCCTTATGTTAAAAATAAATAAATTAGAAAAAAGTGATAGGATATAGACTGGACAATGAAGAGAGTGCATTGCATGAGAAAACAGAAGATGAGGTAAGCCTTAAACAATAGGAAGGCACTAGGCTCTTCGGAACAGGAGAGAGGAATGGATGGATGAAATTAACAGAAGTGGGGGAGTTCCTTTTTGTTTCCTTCTCGGTTACCAGTGAAGCAGAGCTGGTCTTCTGTAATACTGTGTTTAGTGTTTAAATTAAGGCTCACTCTTTGCAACCCTTCCCCCCTAGGATAAAGATTCATGAGCTTGAGATTTTATCTGTGTTTTTCTCCATGGCATCTCCAGTGCCAGAAAGTATATCTGGCACTAGATATTCTGAAATGAATATTTCTGAGTCCACTGGACAATGATGGCTCAGAAATTTGAGAAGAGTAGAGGAGATTCTGAACAACAGAAGAATAAAGCTCCCCAAGAATACGTAAACCTTTTCTGTAGTTAGAGGCAGGAGAACAAGGAACCAAATTACAGTTCTATGATTTTTGTTATACAGTTTAAATTGCCTTGAGTGTAAATACTAATATTTTAACAGAAATAATTATTTCTCATCAAGGATTTTTGCTCCTATTATATTTTCTAAAATTAAAGGATATAACTGTAATGGAAACTTAGGATTTAATATTCTAATAAAATAATGTTCTGCTAGGTTTTAATGTAAGTAGATAAGTTCAACTTGTCTTTAGACTTTTTTTTTGTTTTAAAGAACTATCATATAATGAAATTCCATGAGGCTCTTCTAGCAAAGCATGAATAATGGAGACTCAAAGTAATGGTTATAGTTATTATTCATGAAGCTATCATAAAATTTCCAGCCCTGTTTGTAATTCACAAGAGTTTGAATATTTGGGTTTAAATGCATTTTAATGATATTCTCTTTTATCATAAACATTCCATTATAGACAACAAAGATGGACTCTAAATCTAAAAGTTAAAATAAAACTAGAAACTCAGAGCTTTCTTCTTCTTTTATTCCAGTGATTCATTCAATTTTTTGTCTATGAAATATTTTCCAATCAAAGTATTAATGATAACAGATGATGTGACAGCATTTTTTTAATGCCAAAAATCTTCATTTAAACATTTAAAGTTTTCTTCTTTGCAGATTGAATTAACATTATGCTTCTGGCAACAAAAGATGTTTAGTCTCAGGTGTACTAAGTATACTCTGATGTTATGTATTCTCATTTGTAAAATACAATTGATTGCAAAACTGCCTGTCTCATAAAAGTAATATGATGACTACAGAAGTAATGCTTGTTTTTTAACTAACACATATTGGATATTTTATGAGTTGTATAAAGAAAAACTGATTTGATACTCACAAAACTCTATGGTACTAATATTATCATCATATTTAACAGATGAGAAAGGTAAGACATAAAGATGGAGCGCTTCTAATAATTTGACAGAACACAAATGTGAATGCCGCAGTCTATCTCCAGAGTCTGTGCTTCATATTACTGTGCTTTTCCATGAACTCTGACTTCAGGCTCTATCATATATGTAAAATCTCAAATTGGGAATATTTTTTGGCTGCTTAAATTACCTTCTGGATAGGAAATATAAGGAAAAGTACCTTAGATTTTGTAAAAACTATAGTGGTAATCAAGCCATATCAACAGATTAGAAGAACTAAGTAATCATGCATAACGTATATTTTTCTTATTAGTGTGATTCACAAGTAGAATGATTTTCATACTGAAATATAGTGGCTCAGCTGGCAGCAAAATGGCAGAGCCAACAGCCCAGTTTGTAATCACACTAAATATTCTCTATTTTAAAACAAAGCAATTAAACAAGCAAATGAAGATTTACAAACAACAGAAAACTTACAAGCTCAACATCTGTAACACCACAGAGTTATGTACCTTAAAAATCTGGAAAGCCAAAATGCCAGTAGCAAAAAGAAGATGACAGCCAGATAGATTTTTAATCTAACTCTATCTGTAATTGTTTTAAATGTGAGTGTTCCAAACACACCAGTTAAAAGACAAAGGCTATCAGAAAAGATGTAAAAGTGAGATCCAACTGCATGCTGTCTACAAGAATCCACTTGAAAACAAAGATTCAGGTAGATTTGAAATAATGGAGAGAGATATACAATATGATGGGCTTCCCAGGTGGCATAGCAGTAAAGAATCCAACTGAAAAAAAAAAAAAGAATCCAACTGTCAATGCAGGAGATGCAAGAGGCTCCGAGGCTCTTGCCTGGAAAATTCCATGGGTAGAGGAGCCTGTCAGGATGCAGTCCATATGATCACAAAGAGTCAGACATGACTGAGTGACTGAGCATGCAGGTACATACCATATAAACATTTCCCAAATGAAAGATGGAGTAGACAAATCAATTTTGGACAAAGACTTCAAAACATCCTTATCCAAGATTAAAAAAAAAATTCTGATCTAGATAGTAATCATTCTTCCTAACTAGTGGAAGACATCTATGAAGAATCTATAGCTGCTGCTGCTAAGTCGCTTCAGTCGTGTTCGACTGTATACGACCCCATAGACGGCAGCCCACCAGGCTCCCCCGTCCCTGGGATTCTCCAGGCAAGAACACTGGAGTGGGTTGCCATTTCCTTCTCCAATGCATGAAAGTGAAAAGTGAAAGTGGAATCACTCAGTCGTGCCCGACTCTTAGCGACCCCATGGATTACAGCCTACCAGGCTCCTCTGCTCATGGGATTTTCCAGGCAAAAGCACTGGAGTGGGGTGCCATCACCTTCTCCCATAGCTAATATCATATTTAATGATAAGATACTGAAAGCTTTCCTACTAAGATGTAGACCAAGGCCAAGGTGTTACTGCTCATCCGTCCTAGTCAAAATTGCATTGGAAATCCTAGCTGGTGCAATATGGCAAAAAAAAAAAAAAAAAGAAAAAAGAAAAAAAAATTGAATAATAAGTATGTAGATTAGAAAGCAAGAAAGAAACTATTTTATTCAGAGACACCATGTTTGTATAAAATCCAGAGGAAAGTACAAAAAAAAAAAAAAAAAAGAAAGAAAGAAAAAAAATCCTAGAATTAAAAAGTCAGTTTAGCAGGGTTCCTAAAAGACCTGTTAATTGCAGTCTATTTATTAGCAATGACCAATTGAAATCTAAAATTTAACATCAGTCATATCTGCAATAACTCAAAAAAAGGAAGTGACAATCCACTCCAGTACTATTGCCTGGAAAATCCCATGGACAGAGGAGCCTGGTAGGCTACAGTCTGTGGGGTCGAAGAGTCGGACATGGCTGAGTGACTTCACTTTCACTTTCACTTTTACTTTCACTTTTATACACAATAAATTATGTGCAGACCTATATGCATAATATATAGTATTGATTAGAGAAATCAAAGAAGGTACAAATAATTGGAGAGATGTATTGGACTATATGTGTTAGTCATTCAGCTGCATCCAACTCTTTGGGACCTCATAGACTATAGTCCACCAGGCTCCTCTGTCCATAGGATTCTCCAGGCAAGAATACTGGAGTGGGTAGTCATTTTCTTCTTCAGGTGCTCTTCCTGACCCAGGGATTGAACCCAGGTCTCCTACATTGCTGGCAGATTCTCTGCTGTATGAGCCACGAGAGAAGCTAGTGGAAGTGATGGAATTCCAACCGAGCTATTTGAAATCCTAAAAGATAGTCCCGTTAAGTGCTGCACTCAACATGTCGGAAAATTTGGAAAAACTCAGCAGTGGTCACAGGACTGGAAAAGGTCAGTTTTCACTACAATCCCAAAGAAGGGCAATACCAAAGAATGTTCAAACTACTGTACAACTGCACTCATTTCACATGATGCCTGAAATCCTTCAAGCTAGGCTTCAGCAGTATGTGAACTGAAAACTTCCAGATGTATAAGCTGGATTGAGAAGAGGCAAAAGAACCAGAGATCAAATTGCCAGCATTCATTGGATCATAAAGAAAGCAAGGGAATTCCAGAACATCTACTTCTGCTTCATGCAATATGCTAGTCCTTGACTGCATGGATCACACAACAAACTGGAACATTTTTAAAGGGATGGGAATACCAGACCACCTTACCTTTCTCCTGAGAAAACTATATGCAGGAAAAGAAGCAACAGTTAGAACCAGACATGGACCAACAGATGGATTCAAAATTAGGAAAGAAGTATGTCAAGGCTGTATTGTCACCCTGCTTATTTAACTTACATGCAGAGTGAAAGTGAAAGTGAAATTGAAGTCGCTCAGTCGTGTCTGACTCTTTGCAACCCCATGGACTGTAGCCTTCCAGGCTTCTCCATCCTTGGGTGTCTCCAGGCAAGAATACTGGAGTGGGTTACCATTTTCTTCTCCAGGGGATCTTCCCAAGCCAGGGATCGAACCCAGGTCTCCTGCATTGGAGGCAGACGCTTTAACCTCTGAGCCACAGGGAAGCTCTGTATGCAGAGTATATCATGTGAAATGCTGAGCCAGATGAATCACAAACTGGAACCAAGATTGCCAACAGAAATATCAACAACCTTAAATAAGATTATACCATACTAATGGCAGAAAGCAAAGAGGAACTAAAGAGCCTCTTGATGAAAGTGAAACGGGAGGGGAAAAAAAGTTGGCTTGAAATAATTATTAAAACACTAAGATCGTGGCATCCAGTCCCATCACTTCATGACAAATAGAAGGGGAAAAAGTGAAAACAGTGACAAATTTTATTTTCTCGGGCTCCAAAATCACTGTAGATGGTGACTGCCACCATGAAATTAAAAGATGCTTGTTCCTTGGAAGGAAATGACAAATCTAGACAGCATATTAAAGAGTAGAGACATCACTTTGCCAGCATAAGTCCATATAGTCAAGGTTATGGTTTTCCAGTAGCCGTGTATGAATGTGAGAGCTGGACTATAAAGAAGACTGAGGGCTGCAGATTTGATGCTTTCAAATTTTGGTGCTGGAGAAGGATCTTGAGAGTCTTTTGGACTGCAAGGAAATCAAAGCAGTCAATCCTAAAGGAAATCAGCTCTGAATATTCATTGGAAGGGCTAATGTTGAAGCTATATCTTCCCTGGTAGTGCAAACGGTAAAGGATCTGCCTGCAATGCAGGAGACCTGAGTTTGATCCCCACGTCAGGAAGATCCCCTGGAGAAGGGCATGGCAACCCACACCAGTATTCTTGCTCGGTGAATTCCATGGACAGAGAAGCCTGGGAGGCTCCAGTCCATGGGGTCACATAGAGTCGGGCACAACTGGCCACTTTCACTTTTCAATATTGAAGCTGAAGCTCCAGAACTTTGGCCACCTGATGCAAAGCTTGGACTCATTGGGAAAGACTTTGATGTGGGGAAATATTGAGGGCAGGAGGAGAAGAGAGAGAGGATGAATTTGTTGGATGGTATCAGTGACTCAATGGACATGAGTTTGAGCAAACTCTGGGAGATAGTGATGGACAGGGAATCCTGGTGTGCTGCAGTCCATGCAATAGCAAAGAGTCAGAAACGACTTGTCAAGTAAACAACAACAGCAACTGGGTATATGTTGGAAGCCTATATATTATTAATATGCCATTCCTCACCCCCCCACCCCCCACCCCCCACAATTTGGCCTATGAAGTCAAAGCAATCTCAATCAAAACCCAAGGAATACTTGTTGATATTGAAAAGGTAATTCTAAAGTACATTGAAAACGCAAAATAAATGAATAGCTAAAATAATTCTTAACTTCTATGAACTGATTTAAACACTCAAGTAGAACTCCCATTGCTTGATTTAAGTATTATAGGCCAGGTAATATTGTAGCTTACTATGCTGCTGCTGCTGCTGCTAGGTTGCTTCGGTCATGTCTGACTCTATGCAACCCCATAGACGACAGCCCGCCAGGCTCCCCCGTCCATGGGATTTTCCCGGCAGGAGTACTGAAGTGGGTTGCCATTGCATTCTCCATAGTTTACTATAAAGCTCCTCAAATAGGGACAGTGTGGTATTGAAGAAATTGGAGTTATGTATATATAACTAGGGTTATATATATATATATATATATATATATCTCAGTAGAATACAAAAATGGAGTGTATATATATGTATAAATATATGTATACATATATGTCAGTAGAATAGAAGAGAGATATTGTAAATAGTCAAGAACATATTGTCAGCTGATTTTTTGGCAAATGCACAAACATAATTCAATGGAAACAGAATGCTGTAACAGACATCCACATACAAAACAAAACCTTGACACATACTCCATGTCATTTACAAAAAATAATTCAAAGTGGATTCTAGATCTCAAAGTAAGTGTAGAACTATAAAATGTCTAAAAAAATATATGAGTAAATATTTGTGGCTTGGGTTTCATATTTAGTTTCGTGATGCAAGATCAAATACATGATTTATTTTAGATTTTAAATTAGCAGCTTAAGTGATGACAAACCCAGACAGGATTTTAAGAAGCAGAGATATTACTTTGCCAACAAAGTTCCATCTAGTCAAAGCTATGGTTTTTTTCCAGTAGTAATGTATGCATGTGAGAGTTGGACTATAAAGAAAGCTGAGCACTGAAGAATTAATGCTTTTGAACTGTGGTCTTGGAGAAGTCTCTTGAGAGTCCCTAGGACTGCAAGATCAACCAGTGAATCCTAAATGAAATCAATAATGAATATTCTTTGGAAGGACTGGTGCTGAGGCTAAAGCTCCAATCTTTGGCCACCTGATGCGAAGAACTGACTCACTGGAAAAGACCGTGATTCTGGGATATATTGAAGGCAAGAGGAGAAGGCAACGGCAGTGGACAAGATGGTTGGATGGAATCACTGACTCGACGGGCATGAGTTTGAGCAGGCTCTGGGAGATGGTGAAGGACAGGGAAGCCTAGCGTGCTACAGTCCACGGTCACAGAGTCAGACATGACTGAATGACCGAACAGCACCAAGAGATTAAGGAAAAGTAACTAATTTTTTCTTGAATCAAGATTTAGAAATCTTTTGCCAGAGGAAGTAACACTGTCAGTGACAAAGCCTGACAACTCACAGTGTGACCTTGAAGAAACAAGGGGGGAAACAATAATTGATAGTAAGAACAATACAATTCCACTTCAACAGCCCACAGAAAACAAATGATTTTGTTCCACAGGCCTTGCTGAAAAGACATAAATTCATTATGATTTTCAATAAAATGTGGTTACAATGGATACAGGCAGGCAGGGAACAACTTCAGCCTACCAAAATAATTGCTGATAATTAATCTTCAGCCATAAAGACCCTACACATTATATGTCAGTTTCTTATTCCCTGGTTTTATGCAGATCACAAAATTATACTAACAGTAGAAATTACAATACTTTTAGAAAGCTACTTAGAGCTGATTTCCTGTTCAATTTACTCAATACAGTGAATTCCTCCTATAGGAGTTGAATTTAGTCAAAAAGCACAAGCCATCTGATGAATTTCATTTTACTGCTCAGAAAATTTATTGCTGTCATCACAGTAAATTGAATGCTTCCTCAAAGACACATCTGCTTGTGATTGTTAAACAATGTTTTTATCACCATCTAACTTCTGATTACTGTATATAGAATCCTTAGAATTTTACATAAAGACTGGACATTTAATTTGCATAATATCAAAAGGAGTGAAAAAAATTCATCCTTGTGACTGTAGATTTTAAAAAATTAAGAGGATGTATTTTATTTATTTCTAGTAGTTTCCATTGATATATTGTAATGGTTTTTTTTATGTTGTTGTCCCTGTAATGGAATGTTTAACTTTCCATTATTTTTGAGCTTAATTTAATTAATTCTATAGCTTTAATCAAGAACTGACTTTGATTCAGAAGGTGAGAGTATTTCTGCTTTGATGGTGACTACCATCCAGTACATGCAAAAGGAAATCTTTGCATGTGATAGTAAACTCATAAGGAATATGAGAGATCAATTATTAGATTGAAAATAGCTGAAAATATATGAGAAGTAGATCAAGAGAAACTATCCTCTGAACACAAGAATCTAAGTTTGCAGATAAAAATATGCATTGACCTTGAAAATGAAACTCTTAGTAAATTTCATAAATCAACTGAAACAATCACTTGTTTATTTATTTCTATGGAAATATTTTAAGATAAGTCATTGACATTATGACTCTTGACCTGTAAGTACTGTACCATATAACTCCTCAGAATAAGAAATTCTTTTACACAGGTATTATATGGACAGCTATTTGGGAAAGTTTATATAGATAAAATATTGTGTATAATGTATAACACTTTTATAATTATAAAATCATTTCAGTTCAGTCAGTCAGTCTTTTCCGACTCTTTGTGACCCCATGGATTGCAGCAAGCCAGGCTTCCCTGCCCATCACCAGCTCCCAGAGCTTTCTCAAACTCATGCCCATTGAGTCAGTGATGCCATCCAACCATCTCATTTTCTGTTGTCCCCTTCTCCTCCTGCCTTCAATATTTCCCAGAATCAGGGTCTTTTCCAGTGAGTCAGTTTTTTGCATCAGGTGGCCAAAATTGAAGCTTCAGCCTCAGCATCATTCCTTCCAAAGAATATTCATTATTGATTTCATTTAGGATTTACTGGTTGGATCTCCTTGCAGTCCTAGGGACTCTCAATAGTCTTCTCCAACACCACAGTTCGAAAGCATCAGTTCTTCAGTGCGCAGCTTTCTTTATAGTCCAACTCTCACATCCATACATGACTACTGAAAAAACCGTAGCTTTGAGTAGATGGATCTTTGTTGGCAAAGTAATGCCTCTGCTTTTTAATATGCTCTCTAGATTGGTCATAGCTTTTCTTCCAAGGAGCAAGTGTCTTTTACTTTCATGGCTGCAGTCACCATCTGCTGTGATTTTGGAGCCCCTCAAAATAAAGTCTGTCACTGTTTTCATTGTTCCTCCATCTATTTGCCATGAAGTGATGGGACTGGATGCCATGATTTTAGTTTTCTGAATGTAGAGTTTAAAGCCAACTTTTTCACTCTCCTCCTTCACTTTCATCAAGAGACCCTTTAATTATTCTTCCCTTTCTGCCATAAGGTTGGTATCATCTGCACAACTGAAGTTATTGATATTTCTCCCGGCAGTCTTGATTCCAGCTTGTGCTTAATCCAGCCCAGCGTTTCTCATGATGTACTCTGCATAAAACTTAAATTATCAGGGTGACAATATACAACCTTGATGTACTCCTTTCCTGATTTGGAACCAGTCTGTTGTTCCATGTCCAGTTCTAACTTTTGCTCCTTAAGCTGCATACAGATTTCTCAGGAGGCAGGCAAGGTGGTCTGGTATTCCCATCTCTTTAAGAATTTTCCACAGCTTGTTTTGATCCACACAGTCAAAGGCTTTGGCATAGTCAATAAAGCGGAAGATGTTTTTCTGGAATGCTCTCGCTTTTTTGATGATCTAGTGGATGCTGGCAATTTGATCTCTGGTTCCTCTGCCTTTTCTAAAACCAGCTTGAACACCTGACAGTTCACGGTTCATGTACTGTTGACGCCTGTCTTGGAGAATTTTGAGCATTATTTTGTTAGCATGTGAGATGAGTGCAATTGTGTTGTTTCAACATTCCTCGGCATTGCCTTTCTTTGGGATTGCAATGATAACTGACCTTTTCCAGTCCTGGGGCCACTGCTAAGTTTTCCAAATTTGCTGGCATATTGAGTGCAGCACTTTCACAGCATCATTTTTTAGAATTTGAAATAGCTCAACTGGTGGCTCAGAGGTTAAAGCATCTGCCTCCAATGCAGGAGACCCGGGTTCGGGAAGATCCCCTGGAGAAGGAAATGGCAATCCACTCCAGTATTCTTGCCTGGAGAATCCCATGGAAGGAGAAGCCTAGTAGGTTACAGTCCACGGGGTCACAAAGAGTCGGACACGACTGAGCGACTTCACCTCACCTCACCTCAACTGGAATTCCATCATCTCCACTAGCTTTGTCCATAGTGATGCTTCCTAAGGCCCACTTGACTTCACTCTCCAGGATGTTTGGCTCTAGGTGAGTGAGTGTGTAATTATAAAATATGCAATTCATGTTCAGATTTCAGCAATCATCCATTTACATCCTTGTGGCTATCTCTTCCATGTCTATTCCTGGCTTATTCAAGTACAACTATTAATAATAATGCTTTTATTTAAAAAACTTAAAACATCTGGACAAATTCTATACTAGATCGAATACTAGAAACCAGGATTATGGTCTAAGTTTGCAAAAAGACGTCTTTACTTAATTAGTCACATCATTTGCTTAATTCACTCCTCAATTACTACCCTGTCATCTACTCCATCCTTTTTACTTTTGATAATTTGCTTTATCTTATCCTCAGAATTTGAACTGACATACGTATTATCATTATAGCTTATACTCTTCTTCCTAGATAACGAGATTTAGCATTTGTACCAGTATTTAGTTCTATTTTTTTTACATCCCAGAATCTTCTATAAATTTTGATCTTCATGAGCCCCAGCTTCTTGTGAAGCTCAAAGATCTATTTCTTAATGAGAATCAATTTACTATATTGAAATGTTTATTCCCTAGCAGAGACCCATCCATCAATATTTAAGTGGATATCAATCATAAGCTGGAGTAGCCAACACAATAAATTTGTGATGTAGTTATGTATTAAGATCTTTTCCTTGTTTCCATATTTAAATATATTATCAAAGAAAGGGTCTTTAATTGTAACATAACTAATTTGTGTTGAAATACTGGCTCTTTTTTTAATCCTAAGTACAGAAACCACATCCCTTGATATTGGGAAAAACTCATGGCTACTACTACATTATGGATTCAATTAATGTATTTTCTGTAACTATTTAGGAAAGTTGATTTAAACTATGTTTTTATTCACCAAATCAAATATATTTTTCAGGATGAAAATCAGTTCTGCTGACATGTCACACATTGGAGCTGTTAGTGGGTAACTTTATTTGGAAGAATTTTTAGTATAATCCCCCAATATACTTTAGTACTATTCAGCATATTACTACTATGCATACTTCTTATATTATTATGTATTACCTTACTATTTGTATTATATTATATGCTTTATTTCAGCATTTTTAACATCGGGAGTTATATTACACACAAGAAAGAATCTAAATGCATATCAAATGATATATGTACAGTGCACTGCTCTTAGCTAGCAGGTTTTCTGATTTCCAGTCTGGGTCTGTCCCACAAACCAGGATCCTTGGGCCCCACATAACAGATGTATAGAAAAGGACTGGCTGGATCTGGGAAAAGAGTAGTCCTTGCTTCTGCCTTCACATCCTCTGCAGAACTGAAGACCTTTTCATAGTATTAAAGCACTGCAAACAAATAGGCCTTAATCATTAAAAAGACACATAATTCATGACTCTGCAGATGGTTTCAAATGTAGAGTGTGTTTTAGTCTCCTACCAGCTTATCACAAAGATATCTCTGACTGATATGCAGATAATCTTCAGCTCACTATTCCAATTGTTAGATTATTTTCTCATTATTTACTTCTTTACATGCTTCCCTGGTGGCCCAGATGGTAAAGCATCCGCCTGTAATGTGCGAGACCCAGTTTCCATCTCTGGGTTGGGAGGATCCCCTGGAGAAAAAAAATGGCAGCCTATTCCAGTATTCTTGCCTGGAGAATTCCATGGAAAGAAAAGTCTGGTGGGCTACAGTCCATGGAGTCACAAAGAGTTGGACACAACTGAGCTACTAACAGTTTCACTTTACTTGTTTCTAGTAAAGCTTTTCTTTTGCCATCACCTACCTTTTTGTTGTTATTCAGTTGCTCAGTCATGTCTGACTATTTGTGACCCCATGGACTGCAGCACACAAGGCTTCCCTGCCCTTTACTCTCTCCTGGGGTTTGCTCAAACTCATGTCCATTGAATCAACAGTGCCATCCAACCATCTCATCCTCTGTTGCCCCCTCCTCCTCTTGCCCTCATCAGCATCTTTTCCAGCATCAGGGTCTTTTCCAGTGAGTTGGCTCTTCACATCAGGTGGCCAAAGTATTGGAGCTTTGACATCAGTCCTTCCAATGGATATTCAGGGTTGATTTCTTTTAGGATTGACTGGTTGGATCTTTTTGCAGTCTAAGGGACTCTCAAGAGTCTCCTCACCTACCTTGCATTGATATAATTATCAGAAACAAGATGTTTTCAAAAAATTATTCTGACCTAGAAGCAAGAGTGCAATATACTCAGAATGGGTCAACTGCCTTATACATGTTCTTATACTTGTCAAGAATATCTTTCTCATGCTTTCTCAGATGAGCAATAGGTAACATATGTGATAATTAAGATGCTTTTTAACTAACCTATTAGGATCTAAAGCTCTATAAACTAGAATAGCAGGATTATGATATTACAGAGTCCACATATTACATATATGCCAAATAAAAAGTAAAAAGGCTATGGAATTTTATTGGCCTCATTCATATATCCTTTATGATAGAAATTTGCCTAGTATTCCAATTCTAGACCAGTGTGCACTCAGTCATCCATTCATTCACTGGAAGAATTAATCAAAGAGCCATTTATTTTACAAACAGTAACAAATGTCTCACTGTGAGTCAGAACCCATGAGAGGGATGAAGAAAAGAAGACAGAATTCCATCCCTAGAGAAGAGACAGGGAATCGATCCCTGAAGCAGCAGGGGTTTTAAGAATTGTCATAGTACCATAAGAACATACAGAGACAAAATTGACCCCAGGGATGGAAGCAGGATTGGAGTTAAGAGACTGATGCTTGACAGACAAGTAAGAAAGGAGTTTGGTGAAGAAAATCAGAGCCTCTCTTTTGGGAAAGCACCTTGCTTATAAGAATAGGGACACACAAGAACATACAGTACACCTTGGTAATACAGTGAGAGGATTTTGCTAGGGGATAAGATGGAAGAGAAAAAGCAGGGTCAAGTGTAAATGCTAACAATAGAAAGTCAAAATAATCTAGACCATCATTTAAGACCAATGGATGATCAAAATTACAGAAGGAAAAAGTGAATGTTTACTTTTAGCTTCTTTTTTATTTGTCTGTCTACATATCTCTTTATTTATTTACAGCTGTGCTGAGTCTTCATTGCTCTGCGGGCTTTTCTCTAGTTGCGGTGAGCTGGGGATGCTCTCTAGCTGCAGAGTCTGGCCTTCTCATTGCATTGGTTTCTCTTTCTGTGGAGCATGGGCTCCAGGGCACACGGGCTTCAGTAGCTGTGACTTGAGATCTCAGTAGTTGTAGTTCCTGGACTCTAGAGAACAGGCTCAACAGTTGTGGCTCATGGGCTTAGCTGCTGCACAGCATGTGGGATCTTCCTGGATCAGTGATTGAACACGTTTTCAATGCTATTGAATCAACAATACATACTAAATAAGGTGTATTTAAAAAGAAGCACGTTTATGACAAAGAAGGCTTTTTTTGATTGGATGATGAAAATGTTGTCACTAAAGGCTCATGAAAAACCTAACCCTTTATTTTCCTTAGAAATAATGGTTCAGTATTTGCTAATTTAGCGTTCATGGAAACTTTATGGAACATAACTGTCACAGATAATAAGAATCAAATTTACATGTAAAATTGCAATTAAGATAAGTATGCAGGAGAGGCAGTTGATACTAGGTCAGGCTATGTTTTTGTTGTTTGTGGAGAGGACAGATACAGTGATGATCAGAGAAGACATTCCTGAGGCTATGGTGTAGTGTTAAAAGTAGAATAGGTTTCTAATTTGAAAATATACATGTACCCTAATGCTCAAGGGAGCATCAATTTTACAACACTTAAGATATGGTGGCAATCTAGGTGTTCATTAACAGATGAATGGATAAAAAAAAAGATGTGGTGTGTATATATGTACAATGGAATATTGGCCTTGAAAAGTATAAAATTTTGCCACTTCGAATAACATGAATTGACCTGAAGAATATTCTGCTTAGTGAGGTATATCAGATGGAGAAAAATAACATATGCTTTCACTTATATGTGGAGTCTAAAGAAATGAAACAATATGAATGTATATGAGTATATATACAATATGAACTCAACAGGAACAGACTCACAGATACGGAGAACACACTAGTGGCTACCAGTGGAGAGAGGGGAGGGAGGAGGGACAAGATAGGCTAAGAGTTAAAAGGTACAAAGTACTACGTACAAAATAAAAAAGCCACAAGGATATATTGTACTGTGCAGGGAATATAGCCAATGATTTATAGTAGCTTTAAATGACATATAACCTACAAAAATATGGAGCCGCTATGTTGAACACCTGAAACTAATATTGTACATCAAAGATACTTTAATTATAAATTATTTAGTTAAATAGAAAAATATGTGGATTAGGTTTCAATAAGATTAACAAGAGTAGATATATCATCTCAAACCTGTGGGATCAATCCTTTGGTGAGAGAAACAGTTTACTCATGGACCTGAAGAACCCAGTATGATTGAGCTCAGCATTGAATCATAATCATCAACTGAGGTCTACATTATGCAAAACCACATAGATCCTAACTCTAAATACTAGTTCACCATTGAAAGGGGCAGATGGTGGCAATGGCATGGTCAGTTTTAATTTTAATTAATTAATTTATTTATTTATTTTTGGCCATGCCACATGGCATGCAGGATCTTAGTTCCCCAACCAGGTATCAAAACTATTCCCCTTTTAGTGAAAGTGGGGAGTCTTAACCCCTAGACCATGAGGGAAGTCCCCAAGTTTTATTTAGAAATATATTCTTATAAAGGATAACTCAAAGATGATAGAGTTAGACTCAGAGGTGGCAGAAATGCTGGAGAGGAGATTAAAAAAAATTATTATGAAGAATAACTCAGAGATAATAGATTTAGACTCTGGAGGCAGAAGAGACAGAGAGGAGAGTAAACCTATTTTAAGGCCATTTAAAGAGAAGGAAATGGCAACCCATTCCAGTATTCTTGGCCTGGAGAATCCCAGGGACTGGGAGCCTGATGGGCTGCCGTTGGGGTCGCACAGAGTCGGACACGACTGAAACGACTTAGCAGGTGCAGCAGCAAAGTAACTCATCAGTAAAAGGCATTTCCCTAAAATCACCTGAAAAGATCTGGACTTGTAGTGGATAAGGACGAAAGGCCAGTAGGTAATTTGACAGTTTGGCAACACAGTGACAAAATGTCAGCCTATCTAACCAGGTGAATGAGAAGAGGAAAATAAACAAAGCTGAATGGCTTTTCTTGTTTTTACCCCTTTGGGTGAAAAATCCACTTTATATTCAGAAAGTCAGAGTCCATTTTTCTTTTTCCAGGAAAGAAATGAAGGGTAATACACAGGAGAATAAGCAATCACGGTCTCATGGTTTAAAAAATTACTTTCATTTCATGGACAGACTCTAATTAAATGTGAGCGGGTTTTTTTGTTTGTTTGTTCGTTTTTTGGATTTTTTTTAAGTCTAAAATGTTGGTAAAACTTTGTTTTCCTAATATCTGGAGCTAGCAGTAATTGATGGTTAAACCCTCTATTTTAGGATATTATATCCATGCTATTTCTTGCTTTTGGATTTTTTCTTCATAAAAACAAATATTTTTCCTAAACTTATTTTTATTTTTTTGGGGGTGGAAATTTTTGAATATGCATTCTGGCTTTTAAATAAATATTCACATAATTCATAATAGGTAAACTTTGATTCTGAGAATGATTTTTTTTTAAAATGGTAGATTATATAGTTAGAAGTTTCTTTCAAGATCACCAAAGGCAAAACTATATTTTTGGAGAATATTAGTGAAGCCCCAAGAGCTGAAGTAACTTTGAAGGTTAATTTGTAACGCCCCTGACACCAGATGTGGTACCTCCACATTATACAACTATAGAGGCTGTTTTGAAACGTGGGGCATCCTCTAAGCTGCCTCACAACAGCCCTGGCAAAACCCCTGATCCCTGTTTCGGAAACGAGTTGTTTTCTGCTGCTGTTGCTAAGTTGCTTCAGCCGTGTCCGACTCTGTGCGACCCCATAGACGGCTCCCCTGTCCCTAGGATTCTCCAGGCAAGAACACTGGAGTGGGTTGCCATTTCCTTCTCCAATGCGTGCAAGTGAAAAGTGAAAGTGAAGTCGCCCAGTCCTGTCCGACTCTTAGTGACCCCATGGACTGCAGCCTACCAGGCTCCGCCGTCCATGGGATTTTCCAGACAAGAATACTGGAGTGGGGTGCCAGTGCCTCCTCCCAGTTCTCGTCTAGATAGGTGATATTCAGGAGCCACCCTGCTGATTTAAAGCACACAATCCAGCTATCTTCCTTACACAAATCTGGAACGTATAATTGATTTACCCTTAATGTAATTAGGGCTTCCCTGGTGGCTCAGCTGGTAAAGCATCTGCCTGCAATGCAGGAAACCCAGGTTCGATCCCTTGGTCTGGAAGATCCCCTGGAGAAGGAAATGGCAACCCTCTCCAGTACTCTTGCCTGTGAAGTCTCATGGACAGAGGAGCCTGGCTGACTACAGTTCCTGGGGTCATAAAGAGTCAGACATGAATCAGATGTGACAGAGTGACTAAGCACGAAGGTGTGTGCATCAGTACTTGTACATACATGCTGATGATTACCAGTAGGTATCCACGATTAGAGTTCTAAGTTTTTGAGACACAAAATGAGCAAATAAAGGAAGTAGGTTGTTTTTGTTGTGTTGTTCAATCACTCAGCCATGTCAGATTCTTTGATACCCCATGGACTGTAGCTCGCCAGGCTTCCCTGTCCTTCAGCATCCACAAAATGAAGTAGGGGTAAGGTACTAATTATTTAAATTTTAAATTTCTCATTTGAGAAATTTCTGCTTTAAATTTCGTGCCTCAGCTGTGCCAGCAATAAGTAAAATCGGCTTTGCTTTTTGTCCCAGCATGATGTGTGCTGATTTCCCAGAGGGCAGAAGGTGATGTTTTTCAGAGATGAGGCAATTATTTGCATAATACTCTTTGTCGCGCACTCTTCCCTTCTTTGAGATCAAGATTGTTTTAAATATTATGCAATTAACTGTTATCAGCTATTGTGTATGACTCATTCCCTCTGAAAGAAGATAAAGCAAGGGCCCTGGAAGAATCTCTAAAATGATTCACAGGTTTCAAGAGCAACAGGGAATTCAAATATCAATCCCAAAGTGGAAAACAGGCATTTAGGCCTTGTCAATTGCAAAAGTAAGTGATTCATTGGAAAAATAAAAATTATTTTAGAAAAAAAAATGAAAGCAGGAGAAAGGAACAAGACAGTGCTACTTTCTTCAAGGTTGCAGAGGACACTGTTGGACTGATATATATCAGGTTGCTGTTTTTGTATTCCAGAATCTTTGCTATCAGCACTTTAAAGAGGTCTACAATTAAATTTCAGAGAAAGCATTCAAATAAAAATACATTACAGTGGGTGCCCAGTCGAAAAAGCATTTCAGATTTATTGTGAAGCTGATGGTAGCTCAGCTGGTAAAGAATCTGCCTGCAATACAGGAGACCCTGGTATGATTCCTGGGTTGGAAAGATCCCCTGAAGAAGGGATAGGCTTACCACTCCAGTATTCTTGGGCTTCCCTGGTGGCTCAGCTAGTAAAGAATCGATCTGCAACTCGGGAAACCTGGGTTTGAATTCTGGATTGGGAAGATCCCCGGAGGAGGGCATGGCAACACACTCTACTATTCTTGCCTGCAGAATCCCATGGACAAAGGACATGACTGAGCAACTGAACACAGCACAGCATAGTGAAGCTTACAGCTTCTTCTTTATTGGTTGGGTTTTTCAAATGATGTGCCAATTTTAGTAAGGTCCAGAGACCACCTAACCTGCCTCTTGAGAAATCTGTATGCAGGCCAGGAAGCAACAGTTAGAACTGGACATGGAACAACAGACTGGTTCCAAATAGGAAAAGGAATATGGCAAGGCTGTATATTGTCACCCTGCTTATTTAACATTTTTTTTTTTAATTTTTGTTTTTACTTTATTTTACTTTACAATACTGTACTGGTTTTGCCATACATTGACATGAATCCACCACGGGTATACATGCGTTCCCAAACATGAACCCCTCTCCCACCTCCCTCCCCACAACATCCCTCTGGGTCATCCCCGTGCACCAGCCCCAAGCATGCTGTATCTTGCAGAGTACATCATGAGAAACGCTGGACTGGAAGAAACACAAGCTGGAATCAAGATTGCCTGGAGAAATATCAATCACCTCAGATATGCAGATGACACCACCCTTATGGCAGAAAGTGAAGAGGAACTAAAACACCTCTTGATGACAGTGAAAGAGGAGAGTGAAAAAGTTGTCTTAAAGCTCAACATTCAGAAAACAAAGATCATGGCACCCGGTCTCATCACTCCATGGGAAATAGATGGAGAAAGAGTGGAAACAGTGTCAGACTTTATTTTGGGGGGGGCTCCAAAACCACTGCAGATGGTGACTGCAGCCATGAAATGAAAAGACACTTACTCCTTGGAAGAAAAGTTATGACCAACCTAGATAGCATATTCAAAAGTAGAGACATTACTTTGCCGACTAAGGTCCATCTAGTCAAGGCTATGGTTTTTCCAGTAGTCATGTATGGATGTGAGAGTTGGACTGTGAAGAAGGCTGAGCACCGAAGAATTGATGCTTTTGAACTGTGGTGTTGGAGAAGACTCTTGAGAGTCCCTTGGACTGCAAGGAGATCCAACCAGTCCATTCTGAAGGAGATCAACCCTGGGATTTCTTTGGAAAGAATGATGCTAAGGCTGAAACTCCAGTACTTTGGCCACCTCCCAAAGACTTTGATGCTGGGAGGGATTGGGGGCAGGAGAAGAAGGGGACGACCGAGGACGAGATGGCTGGATGGCATCACTGACTCAATGGATGCGAGTCTGAGTGAACTCTGGGAGTTGGTGATGGACAGGAAGGCCTGGCATGCTGTGATTCATGGGGTCACAAAGAGTCGGACACGACTGAGCGACTGAACTGAACTGAACTGAACTGAAAGACCTTGGTAAATCAGCTAATCTGCTGATTTATGGTTTCTTTCGGCTCCTTCTCCTGCTTTGTCCCTGAAATTCAGTTATCTTGTGTGGTTAGGATATTCGACCATTTCTTTAGAAACTTTTTTGGAAAGAATTGGAAAATATATTAAACTGTAACATCTGTTAAGTCTAGTGTTTTTACCACATATTTCATTTTTAGTGATTATAGTTGTTAAAAATATTTTCCACATGTCCATAGATATACAAAGAGACAAATATATTAACTAGGGACATTCAGTAATATGTAAATATGTAATTTATGAACTACTGTTTAAGGAGGCATTCAGAAACAAAAGAAACTAAACTATTCATAACTCATTTTCCCCCTAGAAATCACCTTTTCACCTCTAATGTACTGATCTTAATAAGAATGTTTCTATCCTACCTTTTAATCTGTTTCTCCTAAAACATAGCTATAGATTTTTTCAAATTACTGCATTTTTGTGTATTTTTCTGTAGCTAATGTTCAAATATAACAAATAAAAAATTTATGAAAAAATGCAAAGTCCTCACATTGCTGTTCACAAGAAATAACAGATCATCTTTTTAGCAATAAATGCAATTTAATTTAATTTCTTTTCTCAAGCTGATATAACTGGACTTACAAAAATAATTTTGTATTTTAAACTAACCACTTATAATTCGTATAATGAGCTTTTCTACTGATACTCCATGGTCTCTTTGGATTGAATAAAAGGGTTTTAGAGCTTCATTTTTAGGATGCAAACTTTCCATAGGCAAGGATTCTCCAGGCTATTGAATTTATACTTTTTCACTTTAATATTTAAACTTTTAATAAAAGTATTAAATGCACATTGGTTAATGATTACAACTATTGATTTTTAAAAGATGCACAATGTGAGAATTATGAGTTAAGTTTTATTTGGGGCAAAATGAGTACTGCAGCCTAGGAGACAGAAACTCAAGTAGCTCTGAGAAACTGCTCCAAAGAGCTAGTGGAGAAAGATCAAAATATGTGTTTTGGGCAAAAGGGGAGTTCATGTAATCAAGCACTTATTTTACAAAGATTTTCTACTAGACATGGGGACCTGATGTTACCATGAAGGGATTTAATGCTTTTCTAGATATGAGGAAATGCAAGGATTGGGATCATGAAATCAGATCCTGAAAATGTCTAAGTACCTAAAGTTAGATAGATAAAGGTAACTTAAGTTTTCCTGGAGCACAAAAGTGCCTCATTCTCCATCTTGAACTCCCATCAGGGCTTGTCAAAGGTCAATAACTGTAGCAGCACAGGATTCCATCCTCACAGAGGCAGATGGCAAATGCGCTTGGCACATTTGTTATTGACACAACTGTGAGTATACAAAACTCAACTGCAAGTGATTAGAACCCTGAGGATGTAGATTTTCTTCTTCCTTTTTTTCCTGGGAATTAAAAGTTCAAATGCAAGGGTGGACTAACAGCTATTATCCTGCTGTCATGGAGGCCCAGATTCTTTCTGATGTGATATGTTCATTTGTCATCATTGTTATTGTTTAGTTACTCAGTCATGTCCAACTCTTTGCACCCTCCCTGGACTCACCCCCACTAGGCTCACCGGTTCATGGAATTTCCCAGGCAAGAATACTGGAGTGGGTTGCCATTTCCGTCTCTAGGGGATCTTCCCAACACAGGGATCAAACTCTCCTTTCCTGCATTGCAGGTAGATTTTTTACCAGTGAGTCACCAGGGAAGTCACTGGGTTGTTTTTAAAATAAAGTGGCCTTTCTAACTCACAGCTAAAAATTTAAGGTAATTTAAGATCAACTATTCTCACCTAAATTCAGCTTGAACATCTGAAAGTTCTCAGTTCACATACTGTTGAAGCCTCACTTGGAGAATTTTGAACATTACTTTGCTAGCATGTGAGATGAGTGCAATTGTGTGAGTTTGAACATTCTTTGGCATTGCCTTTCTTTGGGATTGGAATGAGAACTGAGCAAGCTCTGGGAGTTGGTGATGGACAGAGAAGCCTGGGGTGCTACAGTTCATCGGTTCAAAAAGAGTTGTCCATGACTGAGCAACTGAACTGAACTGATTCTCACCTAGAGCCAGACATCCTGGAGTCAAGTGGGCCTTAGGAAACATTACAATGAACAAAGCTAGTGGAAGTGATAGAATTCTAGCTAAACTATTTAAAATCCTGAAAGACGAAGCTGTTAAAATGCTGCATTCAATATGCCAGCAAATTTGGAAAACTCAGCAATGACACAGGACTGGAAGAGGTCAGTTTTCATTCCAATCCCAAAACAGGGAAATGCCAAAGAATGTTCAGGCTACGACACAATTGTGCTTATTTCACATGCTTGCTAGGTAATGCTCAAAATTCTTCAAGCTAGGCTTCATCAGTATGTGAACAGAGAACTTCCAGATGTTCAAGCTGGATTTAGAAAAGGCAAAGGAACCAGGGGTCAAATCACCACATCCTTTGCATCATAGAAAAAGCAAGAGAATTCCAGAAAAACATCTACTTCTGCTTCATTGACTGTGCTAAAATCTTTGTCTGTGTGGATCACGACAAACTGTGGAAAATTCTTCAAGAGATGGAATACCAAACCACATGACCTGCCTCCTGAGAAACTTGTATGCAGGTCAAGAAGCAACAGTTAGAACCAGGCATGGAACAACGGATTTGTTCCAAAGTAGGAAAGGAGTACGTCAAGGCTGTATATTGTCACCCTGCTTATTTAACTTATATACAGAGTACATCATTCCAAACAGTGGGTTAGATGAAGCACAAGCTGAAATCAAGATTGCCATGAGAAATATCACTAACCTCAGATATGTAGATGACACACGCTTATGGCAGAAATGAAGAGGAACTAAAGAGACTCTTGATGAAATTGAAAGAGAAGAATGAAAAAGTTGGCTTAAATCTCAACATTCAAAAAACTAAGATCATGGCATCTTGTCCCATCATTTCATGACAAATAGATGGGAAACAATGGAAACATTGGCAGACTTTATTTTCTTGGGCTCCAGAATCACTGCAGATGGTGAAATTAAAAGACCCTTGCTCCTTGGAAGAAAAGTTATGATAAAACTAGACAGTGTATTAAAAAGCAGACTCGTCACTTTTCTGACAAAGATCCATTTAGTCAAAGCTATGGTTTTTCCAGTAGTCATGTATGGATGTGATAGTTGGACCATAAAAAAGGCTGAGTACTGAAGAATTGATGTTTTTGAATTGTGGTGCTGGACAAGACTGTTGAGAGTCCTTTGGACAGCAAGGAAATTGAAACAGTAAATCCTAAGGGAAATCAATCCGGAATATTCATTGGAAGGACTGATGCTGAAGCTGAAGCTCCAGTACTTTGGTCACCTGATGCAAAGAGCTGATTCATTGGAAAAGATCCTGATGCCGGGAAAGATTGAGGAGGAGAAGGTAACAGAGGCTGAGATGGTTGGATAACATCACTGACTCAATGGACATGAGCTTGAGCAAACTCCAGGAGATAGTGAAGGACAGGGAAGCCTGGTGTGCTGCAGTCCATGAGGTCGCAAAGAGTGAGACACGACTTGGCGACTGAAAAACAAATTCCTCCTATGGAATAAGTAAAATGAAAATTCGAACATGTATCTCTTTTCTCCACAAAGAAAGGCAATGAAATAAGTTAGGTTTCAGAAGAGTTTGTGAAGTAGGTGAAGCATAGTGTCCCCAAGCTTCCTGGAACACCTCCAGAAGGATCATCCCTGCTTCCCATTATGTAACCATGGAGGACGTTACAAACCCTTCCCAGAATAGAACCTCACCCATGACTTTCACCTGCCTTTTGTCTGTGGAAGAGCTTTAGTCAAATAAAAAATTTAACCAGAGAAGTGAGAAAATGCAGAGAAGAATGAAAAACAGTCAAGTAAGACAAATTAATACTTCACCATTAAACAACGTCAAAGACCTCCTTGAGGGCTATAGACAATGTTCTGAGCCATATCCTTCAAACTGTTTTGCGGATAGTAAAACTCTCACCAGGTGGAAGAAGTTTACTGTATGCTGCCCACAAGCACATAGACTCTAGACCAGTTAGAACCTGCCAGGGTCCAGCCCCGGTGGATCCAGGGTAATTCGAAGGGGAGATGGAATCGGCGTCCTAGGAAAAAGTTGTTTAATTAGAAGTATAAAGAGAGATTAGAAAGGAATAGTGTAGTAGAAAAATTAGTGGAGAAAAAGAGGCTGAATAACTTGGTTTATGAGGGATACCAATAAAGTTTCGAGACAAGAAATTTGCACCACCTATGTAGGCCACCGGCTCCCACTTGAATATCAGAGGGTGCCCCGCCTTGGGCTCCCTCTCCCGTGGAACTTAAAAGCCAGGGCAAAATTAGCAGGCTTGGCAAGCATCCACGCTCCAGATGGGAATTCAGCCCCAAAAACGGAAAACAAGAAAGAACGACACGGGGGAATCAGTCTTTCCAAAAACTGATCCGATTTCTTTATTTTCAGGTTTGCTTATATACCTTTTTTTTTTTTTAACACATAGAGACAAATGGAAATTTTAAAGTCACGTGGGGGTCAGCAGCCCTGACCTTTATCAAAATCAGGTGCTTCATATAAATATATACAAAAAGGTCTTAGGGGTTTTACATCATCTTCTGGCCATGAGTCCTGCTAACATTTTATGATCCTTTCTTTCTGATAATGGTCAGTCAACCAGAAAACTTATTTTTTCCAGGAGTGATTTTTTCTTAAACCAGGTGCCACCCTCCAAATAAAGTTGCATTCCTATAGGGTGAGGGTGTAGTGGGTTACAATCAAGAAAGGAATTTACTCAGCCTAAGGTTTAACATGATTAATCTTAAAGGTTAATACTTATTTCTCCTATATGTTAGTTATATTCATTATAAGGGCAGGGAATATGGAGATTTAGCAGCAAATATTAGCTCAACAAATGAAAAACCCTTCACCAATATAATTTCTAATCAACCCACTATACTATACTAATAATTTTGTAACTTCTCAAAAGAATCTGTATATAGAAAGTTTAAAGCATCTCATGCCTCTCATGGTTGGGAGGCTGTAAACAATCACATGTGGCTGGCCGAACCTGCTCAGGCAGGCTAGAGGACCTTCAGAGGAGTTTGTAAGTTGAAACACTCTTGTCATGCCCAGGAATTTTTATTAGCTGGAGCTGCAAGTTAACTCCTTCTCCGAGAGAGGTGGTGGGGGGTCAGCCCCCTGTAAAGTCAGAGGTATAGGTGAGAGCATAAAACAGTAAAGTAGGCACTCTGGTTTTGGGGGTAGATGCTCGGGAACAGGGGGTCTCCTGAGGCTCGATCTTGCCTTTGCGTAATGCCGAGCCTCCTTCCTCATGACCTTTGCCATGGGCGAAGTTCCTCATGCTGGCTCCCGGCAAGAACCAGAAGGTTGATGATGTTGACTTCCATTGCTTCACCTCTAACTAATCAGAAGAATTTCCATGAGCTGATCACATACCCTACAATCCTCCTCCCTCACTTTGTCTTTATAAATCTTTCCCTGAAAGCCTTCAGGGAGTTTGGGTCTTTCAAGCACTAGCTGCCTTAGACTCTTTTCTTGGCATCCAGCAGTAAATCTATTCTTTTCTGTGTGTGCATGTGTGTGTGTGTGTGTGTGTGTGTGTGTGTGCGTGCGCTCAGTAGTGTCTGACTCTTTGTGACCCCCTGGACTCTATTGCCTGCCAGGTTCCTCTGTCCATAGAATTTTCCAGGCAACAATACTGGAGTGCATTGCCTTTTCCTACTCCACGGAGTCTTCCCTACCCAGGGATCGAACTTGCATCTCTTATGTCTCCTGCATTGGCAGGTGGATCCCTTACCAGTGTGCTGCCTGGAAAGCCCTGTTCTTTTCTACTTCACCCAAACTCTATCTGAGATTCAATTTGGTGCTAGTGTATAGAAGCTGGGTTGCAGCAATAATTACAAAACAATATCCACCTGCAATCTGTTTTGCCAATATCATTTTGAATTTACATGATTCTCAAGCCATCCGAGTGATATTTTAAGAACAAATAAAATCATGACTTAAGCATAGTCATCCTAAATTTCCAACTGCTCCATCTCATCCCGGTCTGGCTTGCTCACAACCGACCTCACTCTACTTGCTTTGTCTCAGCCCCACTTTGCTCCAGCCGCTGCTGCTCTCTCACTGGGACACACTGCGCTCATCTCACTGTCTGGCTATTACCTTCTTCTCCAGAGATGTCTTGACCGTGCTCTTTTCTCGTCTTTCAGGTCATCATTCAAATCTTGCTTCTCAGAGGAGCCTTGCTTCCCTGCCCTTTCTACGGTAGCAGCACACCCAAGACCACCTCTTCCCGCCGTTCTTCTTGCTTTTATTTTAATCCCTAAGATTTATACAGAGTTCCCCATATTGAGATGTTTTTTGTCACCTAGAACAAAACCTATGTTTTCTAAAGGCAGGGACTTTTGTCTCTTTGTTCAGGGTGATAACTCTGGCAGAGAGAACAGTTCCTAATTTTGGAACTTCTCAAGATTTGGGCAAACTGGGTTTTGTTTTAGGGTCTCTCTTGGTGTGCAAGGTGAAGGCGGCATAGCAACAAAACACTGTTGCTAAGAGACAATACTGTGTACTATTTATGGTCTTCCTTTTTCAGTTAGCCCTATATATTGATGTTATTTACATTTTTTTCTCTGGTGTTGAATATTGTGTGTTTTAAAGGACTGATTAGATTTATCTTCACATAGGAAAAATAGTCAGGCTTATTAACTATTTCAGTCATGGTCTTGGGGACTGATTAATCAGAGGTTGGGGGAAAAGAGTGATGACATTGCTGCCCTTCCGCCACTGCCTACCCAAAAGAGGAGCCAACCAAGGCAATGTCAAGGTTTCTGAAATTTATTTAACTAAATCTATGTCAGACTTCAGAAGAGGACTTTGATGCATTCTCTATATTTTCTTTCAACTTGATATAAATAATAAAAAAGGTAATAGCAAAAATAAATTCAAACATAGTGTTTGCTGAGATTCAGATACTCATCTGTTTGACGCACATTAACTCAGTTAATGTTTAGCACAATCCTATAGGGTTTGCATTATTTTTACTCCCACTTTACATATGTAGGCTTGATGTACAGAGTGTTAGTTAACTTGCCCAAGGTCACAATCAAATTGTAAGAGCTGGGAATTGCCCCCAGGCAGTCTGGCTCCAGGGTAGTTGCCTTTAACCACTCTTAGACTACCATGTCTTTATTGCCTTTGTCTTATCTATAACTTTTTAAAAATGTGTCTTTGTAAAATTATTCACTTTTTCCAGTTTAAATAATAGCCTCATATTCTTATTTTATTATAGCTTTTGTGTCATCAATAATATATCTTAAATTTTAATAAGTATCATTTAGGTATCTATTATCATTATGCTTGTTTTAAAATTTATTGATAAAATACTTTTACTACTTCTGGGAAGAATCTCCTTTGATAATTTTGTGTTTTACTTTTAACAAACACTGGATTCTGCTTGCTAGTATGTTCTATGGAATTTTGCATAGAACAAAATACTGATGTATTTTCCATCAGTCTGTCAATTTTCTTTTTATGTAACCTCTTTTTTTTTTGGCAGTGTCATGCAGCATATGACAATCTGAGTTCCTGGATCAAGGGATCAGGGATGAACCCACGTCCTCTACAGTGGCATGGAGTCCCTTCTGGATCCGACCCAACCACTGATTCACCAGAGGATTCTCCCAAATCTTTCCAGAGATTTCAAATTCTCTGAAATCTTTCCTTAAGGGCTTATAATGTTGTGTTCAAGTTTTCTTCTGTTCTCTATGCTGTGGCGTGTAGAATAGTTCAAACCCATAAGAAATATTTTCCTTGAAATTTTGGAAGTTTTGCTTATGAGTACATCTCATACTGACTGCTTATACAACCACTTGCCCTAAAACCTGGTAAGATGTTACCTCATAATTATTGGGGAAATGCCACGTTTTCTGATTCCTCCCTTCCTATCTATACGCAAATCTCTTGGTTTTGAATTTAGTTTCTGTCCCTCTTTGTTTGGTTAATTCATTTGTGGTAAAACACTGTCTCTTGGCTTCTGTTCTCAGTTCTGTGAGTTAAAACTTAATCTCTTTCTTTATCAAAGAATAAGTCTAGCAGAAAAGTGAGAAAATGCATAGAAGATAAAGAAAAACTGTTACACAAGACAAAATAACAATTTAGTCATTAGACAAAGTCAAGGACCTTTAGTTCTTCCTCAAGCTCTATAGAAAACAAATCTTGAAACCATGCTGTTTAAGGGTTTCAATTTTGGCTTTTCTTTTTCAAGATCTTGGTTATTCTAGATGCTTTGCATTATATATAAATTTTAGAATCATTATGTCAAATTCTACAAATGAACAATAATCTTTAAATTGCTGCTAAGTCACTTCAGTCATGTCTGACTCTGTGCAACCACATAGACAGCAGTCCACCAGGCTCCCCTGTCCCTGGGATGCTCCAGGCAAGAATACTGGAGTGGATTGCCATTTCCTTATCCAATGTATGAAAGTGAAAAGTGAAAGTGAAGTCACTCAGTCGTGTCCGACTCTTGGGGACCCCATGGACTGCACCCTACCAGGCTCCTTCATCAATAAGATTTTCCAGGCAAGAGTACTGGAGTGGGGTGCCATCGCCTTCTCCAAAGTTTAAATTCAGTTCAGTTCAGTCACTCAGTAGTGTCTGACTCTTTGCGATCCCATGAATCACAGCACACCAGGCCTCCCTGTCCATCACCAACTCCAGGAGTTCACTCAGACCCACGTCCATAGAGTCAGTGATGCAATCCAACCATCTCATCCTCTGTCGTCCCCTTCTCCTCTTGCCCCCAATCCCTCCCGCCATCAGAGTCTTTTACAATGAGTCAACTCTTCGCATAAGGTGGCCAAAGTACTGGAGATTCAGCTTTAGCATCATTCCTTCCAAAGAAATCCCAGGGCTGAATGGACTGGTTGGATCTCCTTGCAGTCCAAGGGACCCTCAAGAGTCTTCTCCAACACCACAGTTCAAAAGCATCAATTCTTCAGCGCTCAGCCTTCTTCACAGTCCAACTCTCACATCCATACATGACCACAGGAAAAACCATAGCCTTGACTAGATGGACCTTAGTTGGCACAGTAATGTCTCTGCTTTTGAATGTACTATCTAAGTTGGTCATAACTTTTCTTCCCAGGAGTAAGCGTCTTTTAATTTCATGGCTGCAATTACCATCTGCAGTGATTTTGAAGCCCCCCAAAATAAAGTCTGACACTGTTTCCATTGTTTCCCCATCTATTTCCCATAAAGTGATGGGACCAGATGCCATGATCTTCATTTTCTGAATGTTGAGCTTTAAGCCAACTTTTTCACTCTTCACTTTCACTTTCATCAAGAGGCTTTTTAGTTCCTCTTCACTTTCTGCCATAAGGGTGGTGTCATCTGCATATCTGAGGTGATTGATATTTCTTCTGGCAGTCTTGATTCCACCTTGTGTTTCTTCCAGTCCAGCGTTTCTCATGATGTACTCTGCATATAAGTTGAATAAGCAGGGTGACAATATACAGCCTTGACATACTCCTTTTCCTATTTGGAACCAGTCTGTTGTTCCATGTCCAGTTCTAACTGTTGCTTCCTGACCTACATACAGGTTTCTCAAGAGGCAGGTCAGGTGGTCTGGTATTCCCATCTCTTTCAGAATTTTCCACAGTTTCTTGTGATCCACACAGTCAAAGGGTTTGGCATAGGCAAGAAAGCAGAAAGAGATGTTTTCTGGAACTCTCCTGCTTTTTCCATGATCCAGCAGATGTTGGCAATTTGATCTCTGGTTCCTCTGCCTTTTTGAAAACCAGCTTGAACATCAGGGAGTTCACGGTTCACATATTGCTGAAGCCTGGCTTGGAGAATTTTGAGCATTCCTTTACTAGCATGTGAGATGAGTGCAATTGTGCGGTAGTTTGAGCATTGTTTGGCATTGCCTTTCTTTGGGATTGGAATGAAAACTGACCTTTTCCAGTCCTGTGGCCACTGCTGAGTTTTCCACATTTGCTGACATATTGAGTGCAGCACTTTCACAGCATCATCTTTCAGGATTTGAAAGATGTTTAAATTAGTTGCATACAAATTTAGAGAAACTATGAAATACAATTATGAATAAGAAAATATTTATCCTAAAATATTCCATATAATGGTTAATCTTTGATTCTCACAATAAATTGGGTTTTCAATGCCATAATATACCTATACCTCTCTGCTGCTGCTGCTAAGTCACTTCAGTTGTGTCCGACTCTGTGGAACCCCACCTATTTTTCTGTCCATGACTTTTCTTATAAAAAGCTCCAATAAATGAGCTCAGTGAATTTTTTTATTGCTGTTTTTGTTTGTTTAATAACCTTAGAACTAGTTTTTTCCATGTCCACCCATTTGATATTTTAAAACTAATTTTCCTACCACAGCTTATAATTTAAAATAAACTGACTCAATATGATTTTTTCTGCTTGGCCTTTTCAATATTTTTTTGATATCAAAATTAAGCTTGCCATTAGAAATCTTTGGAGATTTTCCCTAGAAGGAATACATTAATGATACTGTCCAATATAGTATCTTTTTTTTTTGTTCAAATTGATTTTATTCTGTTAGGAAGACAACAGATTTTATAACAGAGTAAAGATTGGAAACTAATAATTTTTAATTTATTGTCAAACTTTTATCTTATAAAGTCAAGTAAATTGTTATTATTAGTATAAGTTTCATATAAGATAGGAGTTTTGTTTGTTTTGTCTATTCCTATACCCCAAGCACTTAGTTCAGCTCCTGGTATGTTTGAGGATGAATATTTGTAAAATAGATAAATGAATTCCACCCTGATTTATTTTTAATGTTCAATATTTTAGTGATCTCTTGTGTAGTTATTTCACTAAAATGAAATTACTTACAATATTATGGGACCATTTTATTCTTGATAAGAATGAAGAAAAAGGTTTGATGCACGTTAAATCCATTTTACCTTTCCTCTCAAGTTCATAGCTAGATACTTTTCTCAGCCTCTCTTGCCGTTAAATATGATTGTGTGTTTCACATCTGGCCGGTGAATTGCAGGTGGAACTAAAAATTGCCACTTCCATGCCTGGTCATATAGTCTTATCTTTGCTCTCTTCCCTTTAGGCTGGATTGAAAGGAAATACTCATTGTGACTATGGAAACCATATGCTGAAGATGGCAAAGATTGCATTATTAGCCTGAAACCCTGAATGACTTCATGAAGTAGATGGCCCCTTTCTCTCTTACCATCTCTACTTAGACTATATGTGAGTAAGAAATAAGTAGCTAATATGCTATACTACTGAGATTTGGCAGTATTACTTATACCAGTAGTTAGGTTTATCCTGATTAATACAAAATTGTTACTTAAAAGTGAAGTGCTGCATGATAGAAATCTAAACATATGTCATTGGCTTGATAATTTGGTGGCAGGAAGTAATGAAAGTGAAGTAAAAAAGGTAGACCACATTGCTAGTGGAAAAACAAAATTGTACATTCACTTTGGAAGACAGTTTGGCAATTTCTTACAAAACTAAGTAGACTCTTATTTTATGATCCACCAATTGTGTTCCTTAGTATCAAATTGAAAATTTATATCTATACAAAAACCTGCATACAAGTGTTTACATTTACAACAACTCTGTTTTTGAAAGAAACCAAGATGTCCTTCAGTAGGTGAATGGATAAATACATTGTAGTACATCCAGAAAATGGAATAATATTCAGTGCTAAAAATGAAATGAGCTCTTAAGCTGGGAAAAGACATGGTGGAAACTTAAAGGGATGCTGGGATGCTGGGAAAGATTGAAGGCAGGAGGAGAAGGGGACGACAGAGGATGAGATGGCTGGATGGCATCACTGACTCAAGGGACATCAGTTTGAACAAGTTCTGGGAGTTGGTGATGGACAGGGAGGCCTGGTGTGCTACAGTCCACAGGGTAGCAAAGGGTTGGACGCGACTGAACAACAACAACATCTAAGTGAAAGAGGCCAAGATAAAAGAACTGCAAACTGTGGAGTTCCCACTCCATGACACTCCAGAAGAGGTGAAACTACGGAGGCAGTTAAAAAAAAAAATCAGTGGTTTCCAGGGACTAGGGGAGAGAGGGATAAATTAATAAAGCACAGAGAATTTTTAGGGCAATGAAACTATTCTGTGTGGTAGTCCAGTGGAGGATACATATTATTATACATTGTCCAAAGCCAGAGAATGTACAATACCAAGTGCGAACCTTAATGTAAGTATTTATGGACTTTGGATGATAATAATGTGTCAATAATATTGTAATGTTGATTACAACAAATGTACTACTTGGGGCTGGATACTAATACTGATGGAGGTTGTGCATGTTGATGGGCATTTTGTAGGTGTACACAGGCAAACAGATACTGGTTGATACGGTATATGAATGGATTTCATTGCCGTCTGTCCATTGTTGTGATTCTTTTCCCATAAAGGGAGTCATTTAAGTTGAGGCATTATTCTGTAATATTTCATATTCATAAATCAGACACTGTGTGTTCTTGGATAGTGAACTGTACTGCTGCCAAAAGCTGCAGGCTTGGAAATTATTCCATATGTTCAGTATATATCAATTTCACTAAAAAATATTTTTCTAGGAGAAGGCAATGGCACCCCACTCCAGTACTCCTGCCTGGGAAATCCCATGGGCGGAGGAGCCTGGTAGGCTGCAGTCCATGGGGTCACCAAGAGTCAGACACGACTGAGCGACTTCACTTTCACTTTTCACTTTCATGCATTGGAGAAGGAAATGGCAACCCACTCCAGTGTTCTTGCCTGGAGAATCCCAGGGATGGGGGAGCCTGGTGGGCTACCATCTATGGGGTCTCACAGAGTCGGATATGACTGAAGTGACTTAGCAGCAGCAGCAGATGTAAAATATATTTCTACCATCAAGAAAATAAATGCTAAAATAGCAATAGATAGATTACCTATTATAAATGTTTCCTTATTTTGCCCATGATCACTTCTTTAACTAGAATCAGCTGACAGAATATCAACATAAACACCAAAATGTATGCTCAGGTTAATGAAAACGATGAAACATCTCACTGGTGAATGAACTGATGCCTGAAATTATCATAATTATATCAATATGGAATTTTAAGCTTCTTAACAAACATAAGAAATGGAAAAAATAATTTATTTCATTAAGACTTTTGCAAGGTTATGTCACAGTAAGGAATGCATGCATATGTGATTATAAACTATAAGGTATAAGCTGATCAGAACATTTCTTTAAAAAAGGTCATTATCTAATATCCAATGTATTTATATATCTAAGATTATCTTGTAAGCAACTCTCCAGTTCTCTGAGACACAGCACATACCGTTTTTAATAAGCACAAACAGTTTTTATATTCATTTGTTCAAACCATTAAAAAAATATGTATCACAAAAGCAGGTATTTTTCTAAACACATCCTTGTTTTGACAACAGATTTTAAGGTTCTTCCATTGTATCAGTTCTTCTGAAATAAATTTATAATTCAATTCAATTCCCATAAACATTTTTTAAATTAAATTGTTTCTTTCAATCAATATGAGATGCTAAAGATATTGTTTTACTACATGTTTTTGTAGAATTAAATGTGCTTCCAGCTATGTGATATTAGGCCATGGATAGAAAAATAGATGAATGGGATACTCAAGAGCCTAGAAATAGAAATATGAATACATGGAGGTAAGACGTGTGACAGCTGGCATGGCAAACCAGTGGGAAAGAATGGATCAGACAATAAGTGTTTCTGAAACATGGGAAAATATATGTTTTTACCTCATACAATCCAGAAAAATGAATGTGAATCAGAGGCTTTGATGTGTACAGCAAACCTTATCTGCAAAGCAAAAATAGAAACACAGACTCAGAGAACAAATATTTGGATATCAAGAGAGAAAGAGGGAGTGGGAAGGATTGGGAGATTGGGACGGGCACATATACACTATTGATACTGTGTATGAAAGAGACAACTAACGAGAACCTATCATATAGCACAGGGAACTCTCCTCAATGCACTGTGGTGACATGAATGGGAAGGAAGTCCATAAAGGAGGGGATGCAAGTATATGGATGTCTGCTTCAACAGAGGAGCCCGGTGGGCTAAAGTTCATGGTGTCACAGAGTCGGACACGACTGAGTGACTGAACACACGGTTGCTTCATTTTGCTGTACAATAAAAACTAGCACAGCATTGTAAAACAGCTATACTCCACTAAAAATTAATTTTAAAAAAATTTAAACAAATTTAGGAGGTAAGGGGAATTAGTGCTTTGATTTCACAGTAGAGAGAAAGTCTCCAGCTACACAGTTTTATGCAGAAGCCATCAGGGTGAAAATTAATAAATTTCTTCTAAAGGAAAAAAAGTTTCTGTTCATCAAAAGACAAGATACAAAATTAAAAAGAGCAAAAGAGTGGGGAAAAGTACTTGAATGCAGTTCCTAAATATTAAAAGGAAAGACTCATCCTACTCTTCAATTAGAAAAAGACTAAATGTTATGAAAAGGTAATTCCCAGAAAAGGAGAAAAGCAGTGCAGATTAAAAATTCATTTGTCAGACAAAAGTCTGACAAATCTAAAAAGTGCTTAGGAAATAGAGCAGTAGATGCCTTTATTGCACTGCAGAGCAAGTATAAACTGGTAGAATACTTCTGGAGAGAAATCTGACTGTATGTAGTGAAATTAATCATGTACTTATCATATAATGTGGCTGTTGTCCTAGTCCATGACATATAACACAGAATGAGCTATCTCACATCCCTAGAGGGACATATATGAAATTATTAATCAGAATATTATTTATCATAGTGGGGTCAGTTGTTGTTTAGTCCCTGAGTCCTGTCTGACTCTTTGTGACCCCATGGACTATAGCCTGCCAGGCTCCTCTTTCCATGGGATTTCCCAGGCAAGAATACTGAACTGGGTGGCCATTTCCTTTTCCAGGGCATCTTCCCAGTCTAGGGACTGAACCCACGTCTTCTGCATTGCAGGATGATTCTTGGTGTTTTTTGTTGTTGTTGTTTGTTTTGTTTTGTTTTGTTTTGAACCTCTGAGCTAGTGCAGTCAATAGATAATCTAAATGGCTAGCTGTATTAGTTCGCTAGGGCTGCTGTAATCAAGTACCACAAACTGGGTGGCTTACATAACAGAGATAAATGTATCATCTCACAGTTCTGGAGGCTCAAAGTCCTAAGTAAGGGTGTCCACAGGGGGCTTCCTCCTGGGGATTATGAGGGAGAATCTGGCCCTTGTCTCTCTCTAGAGTCTGCTGATCATCTGTGGCATTCCTTGGCTTTGTAGAAGCATTCCCGGAATCTCTGCTTCACTTTCACAGAAAGTTTTACCATGTGTGTATCTCTGTGTCCAAACATCCTCTTTCACAAAAATATAAAACATATTTGATTAGAGCCCACCCTCATGATCTCCCTTGAACTTGGTTAAATCTGCAAGGACATATTTCCAAATGAAGTCACATTCTGAGGTACAGGACTTCAATCTATCTTCTTTTGGAGATACACAATTAAACCTATAACACTACCAATAGGGATATAAGTGACTAAAATATTGATGCTCCAAAGGAGTGCTAATGCTGATTGAAAATCAAGTATTGAGCTGAAAAGGCTAGAAAATGATCAATAACTCAATACAACTTTAAGTTAAATTTTTAAAATACACAAAACCACACTACATATTTTATAAATAAATATTTATATATTTTATAACTGCATGTACCACAGTCAATATGCCAAAATACTAGAGAAGGACAAAAAGAATATCAATAAAAGTGTGTCCAGAGTAAGAACAAAGGTGATAACAAAATGAGACAAAATAATTAAATTCAATTAAAAGTAACATATAATTAAATATAAAAGTGAAACTGATAAATAAAACAAGAACTTGGATTTGCAGAACTGACCAGAATGTATGAGGTTCATGATACTCCTGTGCATTTGGGTTCAGTCAGTTCTTTTTATTTGCTGTTCAAGCCCTTTGCCTAAATCCAAGCTGATACTCTAGTTCAGAATTCATAAGAGAATCTCTTTTGTCCTTAAATGTTATTTATTTCACTTGCAAATATTTCTTACTACTTTGTGTTGTACCTATAAGGACTGGCAACAGTAACTAGTGTTATTGGGAATAATCTTTATTTTAGAATATAATAATTCTTCTTACTGGATATAGTGCATTTTATTTCTGATCAATAAAACCTAACCATCTCTCACCTGCATGCATTTTTCAATTTTATAATGCCATATTTAAATAAAACAATGTACACATAACCTTACTATGCATTGTCAGATTTCTCTCCAGAAAGACTGTACCAGTGGAAACTATTAGTTCACCAAAATGTCTTTTTCCCTTTGTCTCCTCTTCTGACCCATACTTCCTATAAGTTATTACCTTTTTAAAAGCATAAAATTTGTCTACCCATCCCCAATAATTATTGTAAGCAAATGCAATACACATACACACCACGCACACACCTACATGCTCACATACCATCTCACGTTTGAAACCCTTCACATAGTTCTTTCCAATAGTATTTCTCATTTTGTGATGCCATTGAATTTGATTTATTGGAAACACTTTTAACAGACTCAGGGATTGTTACATAAATGATATTTTGCTAGAAGATCAACCCTCTTTAGAGTTTGTGAAAGCCAGAAAAGAAAGCTTTAGGCTTATTACTTTGAGACTAATTTAACCTAAATGACTGATGAATCATAGAGGTGATAAACTTCTAAACCTCACCAAAGGAAGACAGTACTTTTATATGCAGAAATAAATGAATCACTAAGAAAAGGAAAAATAATATATTATTAGAATAAAAAAGACAATAGCACTGAAGTTTTTTCCTCTTGTTCAGTGAGGATAATATTCAAGCTGTATTCTTTGTTAATGATTTATAGATTACATTTAATTTAGAAATAGGATTATAAAGGAAATACGTAAATGATAACTTGATAGAGTTGTTTAATGAATCCATGAATATATGAAGCGTGTCTCTCATCACAGCAAAGAAAGTAGGCATTCTCTTCCAGCTACTGCTAACTTTTTAAAAGCACTCCTCATAGAATTAATTCTTTTGAGAAATAGCAGTTCGTTTTGGTTCCACTAGATAGACTTGAATTACATTCCCTTGAAGTAGCTCAGCCATGTGATTTGCTTTGGAGGGTGAACTGTGGAGTGGTGGGATGCAAGCAAGGCTTTGGTGTATCCTTGTGTGTTTGGACTTGCCCTTTGTGCCTTTGCTATTGCCATGAGAAGGCTTAACGCAGGAACGGCTGTGCTTCAGTCTAGATCTTAGAACAGGATGTGGAGCAGACACCTGGTGGACAGTTCTGCAGCTTGACACAAAGTCATCCTGTCAAGACCCACCTCCAGCCCACCTCCCCTCTGACCCTCAGACTTGTGAGTGGCCCTGGCTGATCACAAAGCTGCACCAATGGATCTGCTGAGACATTAAAAAAAAAAAAAAATTCTTATTTCTGTATGCCACTGGGACTTGGGGACTGTATGTCTGGAGCAACAGTCAGTGGCTGTTTGCCTTAGAAATTGTGGATACTTTTGGTCTCAAAGAGTGTAGTGAGTTCTCTCATGTAGTTTCTGATTTTTCTTCATCATAGGAAAGCATTCTTCTCTTCTTCAATTTTCATCGCTAAGCCATTACTCATATCATCTTAAGGAAATTCATTGTATTTATGTTGATTTTTTTATTCTTTCTTGTTATTTGTTATCTGTTCATGGGTCATATTTTAATCTGAATTCTGAATGGTTTGAATCAATTTTCGGTAAGACAGTTTTAATAGAGCTTTAAACCTTTAGATGTGGGTTTATTTTTAATTATGTACTTTACCTTTCCTTTTCTCGATGTGTTATTTTAACATTTTAGTTCTCATTTTTATTTTCCTTTAGTTTGGACTGAGAACTCAAACTTTTATTTTATGCATTCTTCTATTTTTCAAAATAAATATCTATTGATTCATTCCAATGGTCTCATAATTGCTATTGAATTCCTCCTTTTTAGGTCATAAGCTGAGCATGAGCAGCTAACTTACCCCTTATCCAATGTATGATGTATAATCCTTTGTATGTATCTGCTATCCTAACAAGAAAACTTCAATTTTCTATTCTGCTCATCTTTTGGGTCCATAATGACCCATCATATCCCCAAATACTGAGGAATCTGCTGGAAAACTTAGCAATTCAGTACAGTTCAGTTCAGTCGCTCAGTCGTGTCTGACACTGCGACTCCATGAATCGCAGCATGCCAGGCCTCCCTGTCCATCACCAACTCCTGGAGTTCACTCAGACTCACGTCCATTGAGTCCATGATGCCATCCAGCCATTTCATCCTCTGTTGTCCCCTTCTCCTCCTGCCCCCAATCCCTCCCAGCATCACAGTCTTTTCCAATGAGTCAACTCTTCTCTTGAGGTGGCCAAAGTACTGGAGTTTCAGCTTTAGCATAATTCCTTCCAAAGAAATCCCAGGGCTAGTCTCCTTCAGAATGGACTGGTTGGATCTCCTTCCAGTCCAAGGGGCTCTCAAGAGTCTTCTCCAACACCACAGTTCAAAAGCATCAATTCTTCAGCGCTCAGCCTTCTTCACAGTCCAACTCTCACATCCATACATGACTACTGGAAAAACCACAGCCTTGACTAGATGGACCTTAGTCGGCAAAGTAATGTCTCTGCTTTTGAATATGCTATCTAGGTTGATCATAACTTTTCTTCCAAGGAATAAGCATCTTTAAATTTCATGGCTGAAATCACAATCTGCAGTGATTTTGGAGCCCCCAATAATAAAGTCTGACACTGTTTCCACTGTTTCCCCTGTTTCCCCATCTATTTGCCAAGAAGTGATGGGACCAGATGCCATGATCTTCGTTTTCTGAATGTTGAGCTTTAAGCCAACTATTTCACTCTCCTCTTTCACTTTCATCAAGAGGCTTTTTAGTTCCTCTTCACTTTCTGCCGTAAGGGTGGTGTCATCTGCATATCTGAGGTGATTGATATTTCTCCCAGCAATCTTGATTCCAGCTTGTGTTTCTTCCAGTCCAGCATTTCTCATGATGTACCCTGCATAGAAGTTAAATAAGCAGAGTGACAATATACAGCCTTGACGTACTCCTTTTCCTATTTGGAACCAGTCTGTTGTTCCATGTCCAGTTCTAACTGTTGCTTCCTGACCTGCATACAGACTTCTCAAGAGGCAGGTCAGGTGGTCTGGTATTCCCAGCTCTCTCCGAATTTTTCACAGTTTCTTGCGATCCACACAGTCAAAGGCTTTGGCATAGTCAATAAAGCAGAAATAGATGTTTTTCTGGAACTCTCTCGCTTTTTCGATGATCCAGCGGATGTTGGCAATTTGACCTCTGGTTCCCCTGCCTTTTCTAAAACCAGCTTGAACATCAGGAAGTTCATGGTTCACATATTGCTGAAGCCTGGCTTGGAGAATTTTGAGCATTACTTAACTAGCATGTGAGATGACTGCAATTGTGTGGTAGTTTGAGCATTCTTTGGCATTGCCTTTCTTTGGGGTTGGAATGAAAATTTACCTTTTCCAGTCCTGTGGCCACTGCTGAGTTTTCCAAATTTGCTGGCATATTGAGTGCAGCACTTTCACAGCATCATCTTTCAGGATCTGAAATAGCTCTACCGGAATTCCATCACCTCCACTAGCTTTGTTCGTAGTGATGCTTTCTAAGGCCCACTTGACTTCACATTCCAGATGTCTCGCTCTAGATGAGTGATCACACCATCGTGATTATCCAGGTCTTGAAGATCTTTTTTGTACAATTCTTCTGTGTATTCTTGCCATCTCTTCTTAATATTTTCTGCTTCTGTTAGGTCCATACCATTTCTGTCCTTTATCGAGCCCATCTTTGCATGAAATGTTCCCTTGGTATGTCTAATTTTCTTGAAGAGATCTCTAGTCTTTCCCATTCTGTTGTTTTCCTCTATTTCTTTGTGCTGATCTCTGAAAAAGGCTTTCTTATCTCTTCTTGTTCTTCTTTGGAACTCTGCATTCAGATGCTTATATCTTTTCTTTTCTCCTTTGTTTTTCACCTCTCTTCTTTTCACAGCTATTTGTAAGGCCTCCCCAGACAGCCATTTTGCTTTTTTGCATTTCTTTTCCATGGGGATGGTCTTGATCCCTGTCTCCTGTACAATGTCACAAACCTCATTCCATAGTTCATCAGGCACTCTATCTATCAGATCTAGGCCCTTAAATCTATTTCTCACTTCCACTGTATAATCATAAGGGATTTGATTTAGGTCATACCTGAGTGGTTTAGTGGTTTTCCCTACTTTCTTCAATTTAAGTCTGAATTTGGTAATGAGGAGTTCATGATCTGAGCCACAGTGAGCTCCTGGTCTTGTTTTTGTTGACTGTATAGAGCTTCTCTATTTTTGGCTTCAAAGAATATAATCAATCTGATTTCAGTGTTGATCATCTGGTGATGTCCATGTGCAGAGTCTTCTCTTGTGTTGTTGGAAGAGGGTGTTTGCTATGAACAGTGCAATTTCTTGGCAAAACTCTGTTAGTCTTTGCTCTGCTTCATTCTGCATTCCAAGGCCAAATTTGCCTATTATTCCAGGTGTTTCTTGACTTCCTACTTTTGCATTCCAGTCCCCTATAATGAAAAGGACATCTTTTTTGGGTGTTAGTTCTAAAAGGTCTTGTAGGTCTTCATAGAACCGTTCAGCTTCAGCTTCTTCAGCGTTACTGGTTGAGGCAGACTTGGATTACTGTGATACTGAATGGTTTGCCTTGAAACGAACAGAGATCACTGTGCTGTTTTTGAGATTGCATCCAAGTACTGCATTTCAGACTCTTTTGCTGACCATGATGGCTGCTCCCTTTCTTCTGAGGGATTCCTGCCCACAATAGCCGATATAATGGTCATCTGAGTTAAATTCACCCATTCCAGTCCATTTTGGTTTGCTGATTCCTAGAATGTCGACATTCACTCTTGCCATCTCTTGTTTGATCACTTCCAATTTGCCTTGATTCATGGACCTGACATTCCAGGATCCTGTATAATAGTGCTCTTTATAGCATTGGACCTTGCTTCTATCACCAGTCACGTCCACAGCTGGATACTGTTTTTGCTTTGGCTCCATCCCTTCATTCTTTCTGGAGTTATTTCTGCACTGAAATCCAGTAGTGTGTTGGGCACCTACTGACCTGGGGAGTTCCTCTTTCAGTATCCTATGATTTTGCCTTTTCATACTGTTCATGGGGTTCTCAAGGCAAGAATACTGAAGTGGTTTGCCATTCCCTTCTCCAGTGGATCACATTCTGTCAGCATTTCAGTACAGTAGTTCTCAATACCAGACTATTAACAAAGCATTTAATGAGTTTTGCCCTAATGTTTACACTTGCCCATCTGTTAGTCGTGAATGCTTTTATCTTCTTGAAACATAGTTTCATAAAATATGTCAGCGAGTTTCCAACTTGACTTATGACATGAAGAGCTATTTTAGGGAATTCTCTGTCTGTCCAGTGGTCAAGACTTTGTGCTCCCACTGCAGAGTTCCATCCCTGGTCAGGGAACTAAAACTTAGTAAGAAAAAAAACTGACAATGTTGACCAAGAAAAAAAAAAAAAAAGGAGATATCATCAGTTTCACCTCTATATCCATTCTTGTCTTTCCTAAGCCCAGAAAACTGAGCTGAAACAAAGAATGGATAATTGAGGAGACGTGAGTCTAAAGGCAAAATGTATGAGTTGACCTTAAAAAATGGCCAGACTCTGAGAATATTTCTATTTCCTCAAATTAAGTAACTGAAGATGAGGAAACCAAGGGGAAATGTAATTAACTTGCTCAAAGCCATAACACAGAATGCATCATGAATTCATAATGTGGAAGAAATATTTTTGACATAACATTGAAATGATTACAAAGCCTTTTAGGGTGAAACATACTGTAGCAGTTGGAAAATCATACTTAGAATGTATAAGGGAGAAAGTCTGTCTAGAAATGTAGATCTAGAAGTCAATGCAGAGTGAACTTTGAACTCATGCAGTGAAATGGACTAGTGAAAATGGAGATATTTATGTCAGCAGCATTCAAAAAAAATGGTACAGCAACAAAGAAAGACAAAGACTGACCAAATAAGAAAGACCTAGCGATTCACACATCAGGATGAAAGTCCTGAGCAGGAGTCGCATCATGAACACACAAGAGAAAAAGAGATCACAGGACACAAGTGGCAGAGAATATGTCCACGTGAGCAACCTTGTTTAATTCTGGAGAACAAAGTGTTGCTATTACAGAGATCCTTTGAAAGAGACATGAATGAAATTTTCCATCAATGCTACTCATTTAAGTGCTGAACCTTAGTGTTGATACCTGTCAAACGCTGTAGAAAACCTACAAAGGAGATGATTAAGAAGATACCACTAGATTCTATTAATCGTAAAATATTTGAGATCATTATGTGAGCTTGATCTGCAATGGAGAGGAGTAAAATTCAGATACCAAGGGGCTAAGGGGTGAGTAATATTAATTATGAATTTAATAACCTTTATGACAATGTATTATTATTATTTGTAAAACCTGGATTTGATCTCTGGGTTGGGAAGATCTCCCGGAGAAGGGAGTGGCTACCCACTCCGGTATTCTTACCTGGAAAATCTCATGGACAAAGGAGCCTGGCAGGCTACAGTCCATGGGATGGCAAAGAGTTGAACACAACTGAATGACTTTCACTACTACTTTCACTCATACACATAAGTTATGTATCTAATGCAACCCTGTATTTCTACAGGGTAGTTGTTCAAGGAACGGTTTTAGGAATAATGAATAGAGTGGAAATGAGTATAAATTCTCTTTTCCATGTCTTTTGTGAAAAAAAAAAAAAAAGGGTGGAGTCAGAGCCAATTCCCTAGAATAGACCATATCTTTGCACTTATATTCTTAAAAATTGGTATTTTTTCAAAAAATAAAAATTTATATTTTCTAGTGAGAAAGACATGCTGTATCAGATTTTGTCTACCCATCAGAAAACAGAGACCTTCTAATAAAGCTTCAAATCCTTTTAAAATATAATAGTAATTGAAATAAAGCCTTTTAAAAATTATCTTTGAAATGTAAATGTGGAATAAAAAGATCTGTTAAATAAGTTCTTACCTTTCAGCGACTAATAAATTTCATAAGTTCTTATTGTGGGAATTCAAAACACAAAATAATAATTTCATTATGAATCTTATGCCAAGAAAAATGTGTGATAATTTTATCTAACGTACCTACTAACAACTTACTCTTTTGAACACAGGGGGCCTAATTATTACTGTGTTGTTTAATATAATATTTAATACAAGAGCTTTATTTCTTGGCAGTTGCTCTTTGGAGCATTTAATGATGGAAGGTATTTAATCATCTCAAAGGAATGCCATGTATATCCTTGGCTGTGAATTACATGAATATTTATAAGATTTATAAATCACATTTCCTTCAAAACCCTCACATTAACATTTTTAAATTAAAAACAAGGATAGAATAGAAATTAATACATTGAAGGATTAAGTTCTAGAAAATTTAGAAGGGACTATAAATGGAGGTACCAACTCCATTTTGAAAACTGTGTATGCCTTAGCAATCTATGAGCAGCCTCGCAAGGCCCTCGCAGATGTGATTACATAGAAGTAGAGCTTTTTTATCCAAGTTTTCAACTATAGTGGATATTTCCTTCTTGGGGAAAATTGTTTCTGTTTATCCTTTTTTACTCAAATCTCTCACTTCTCCCATAATATCCTAGATATTAAATACCACATGTTTGGAAGCTGTTCACATGGAGTAGTTTCTTCGTCTTCTGAGCAGTGTGCCCAGTATGTGCTGTATGATGGGCAGTTGGGCAGGATTCAGGACAGAAATGATTTCTCACAATAAATGATCTCCATTCCTGCCTGAAAATCAATAACCAGACTGCCTGACATGGATCCACATCAGTTTACTCTTTTCTTCATGCCTTGGTGCTGAAAAACCTGGTGGATGTTCTGACTGTCCCTCTACCTGAAGAATACTGTCTTCTTCCTCTCTGTGAACCTCTTTTAATATCAACTTATGGAGTAAATTACCAGAAAACGCACACACAAAATCAGGAAACAGGATAAGGAAGTAATGAGTGATAGCGTACGCCTTCGTATTCTAGAAAATGTAGTACATAAACAAGTAGATTTCCTTTGCATACAGATGTGCTGCTGTTTCGTCTGCTAAGCTGCTTCAGTGGTTTGCAACTCAATGTGACTCCTTGCACTGTAGCCTGCCAGACTCCTCTGTCCATGGAATTTTCCAGACAAGAATACTGGAGCAGGTTGCCATTTCCTACTTCAGAGGATCTTCCTGACCCAGAGATCAAACCTGCATTTCTTATGTCTCTTACATTGGCAGGCAAGTTCTTTACCACTAGCACTACCTCAGAAGCCCTACATACAGATAGTACATATTGATATAAAAAGGTTGTTCCTGATAAAAATTCCATTTTAAATATTATCTGCATATAGTACTTAATTATTAGATTTCATAACTATCAGATATGGAAATATTTGATGAAGTTTTTAAGTATAGACATGCATTATTTTTGACATTAGTTTTAAAATTTAATAAAAGCACAATATTTGAAAATTCTGAATTGTCAGTTTCTGTGAGATTAGCTATTAACCTGTTTGAGATATGTATTCTTTGCTGATATTTGGTCCACACTTAGCAAGTCAGGTAACTACTTTGTTAGCATGTAAGACTAATCTTATAAAAACTATCATCCAGATGATTATTTTTCTTCTATAAGCAACTGCTGCTGCTGCTATTGCTAAGTCGCTTCAGTCGTGTCCAACTCTGTGAGACCCCATAGACGGCAGCCCATCAGGCTCCACCACCCTGGGATTCCCCAGGCAAGAACACTGGAGTGGGTTGCCATTTCCTTCTCCATCTATTGTTTATAAAATTACTGTTGAGAAAAGAAAGATGGTCGGGTAGAGAAGGATGGTATGTTTATTATTTGAAAGGATTCAGAGATTGGACCTCATTACAAGGTTAGTGTTTATTTTAAATGACACAGATGAAATGATGGAGAAGATGCAAGACATATGGATATCTCAACATTTTTATCAAGATAAAGAAGTTTCGTGGTAAGTCACAACAGTTGTGTCTGACTCTGTGCGACCCTATGGACTGTAGTCTGCCAGGCTCCTGTGTCCATGGGATTCTCCAAGCAAGAATAGAAGTTGTTTGCAATGCCCTTCTCCAAGGGATCTTCCCAACCCAGGGATTGAACCCACGTCTCTTATGTTTCCTGTATAGGCAAGTGGGTTCTCTACCTCAGGTGTCACCTTTTTGGCAGAATATAAATATCCTGAGAAAGCAAAGGTGGGCAGGCAGCACAGTTTTATTAACCTACCATTATTTTTCATTGCCTGTCCAGCTGCCCCAGATGGAGATGAGGTTTCACTGATATCTTCTCTCCAAGTGGAAAAGTAGGTTTTGAGGGATGTCAAATAAGCTTCAACAAAAATAGCTGAATTTTATTATTCCTGGTGGGTTTTTTAAAATAAGACTTTTCGTGAAGAAAGTTTTTCACTACTAAAATTTTTAATAATAAAAAAATAAAATTGAGAACTTTTTCCTATTGCAATTATTTCTTTTCCTTTTATATCCAACACTATTTTGTAACATTTTAAGATATTTTTGACAGATTAAAAAATGGTATTATGTTGTATTTCCTTACAAGTTCCACTGATTTAGAATTCCACTTTTCCTTTTCTTGTCTTGATATATCATTTACTCTCCTTTATTGATCCATCATTGATTCTTGTACTGGAAACCCATCATTCTGACAATTATAACTTTAAACTATGCTTTAATATCTGTCAAAGTAAATAACAAGTAACCTTCTATCAGAGTTCAACCTGAGAGGCAGAACCTGTAGGAGATATATACTAACAGGTTTATTGCAAGGAATTGGCTAACATGATTGTGGGGCTGACTAGGCAAGTCTGAAATACAGAAAGCGTGCCATCAGGAAGGGCAGACTAGAACTTTGTGAGTTGAAGCTGCTGTCCACAAGTGAAATTTCATCTTCAAATCAGGGAAAATCAGCCCGGATCTAAAAGTCTTTCAGCTAATTGAATCAGGCCCACCCAGATTATCTAAAATTGCTTATTTAGAATAAGCTCTCTTCTTAAGTCGATTTATTATGGACTTTAGTCTGCAAAATACCTTCCCAGCAATGCTCAGTGTTTCATTAGCCAAGCTGACATATCAAAACGCCACCACACCTCTCCTTAGTTGTCTTTTCAAAACTATTTACTAACCCTTTCTTTATGCCAGGGTGGCTGAAATATGATAGTATAGGGCATTATAAATAAAAATTGCTGTTACTTTTGTAAATATGAAACAAAATATTTATTATAATATGTGAGACATCTTAAACAGAAATTCAATAGCAATTATTGTGAAAGCAAGTGAAAATTACTTTATTCCTAATCACAAGTGAAAGTGTTTGCAGGAGTTTGTGTCAAACTGTAAGTCAAAAAATTTTAACAAAATTGCCTATTCATTAACATTCTTCTAGAAATCTTCTAATTTAGAAACTCTCTCTTGAGTACCAAACAGTGTGACAAGATAAAATACTATATACTTTATGTGTACCAGTTAATTCAGTTCAGTTCAGTTCAGTCACTCAGTCATGTCCGACCAGTTAATTAGATATTGGTAATTCCAGTAGTCATATATGGATGTGAGAGTTGGACTCTGAAGAAAGCTGAGCACCAAAGAATTGATGCTTTTGAACTGTGGTGTTGGAGAAGACTCTTGAGAGTCCCTTGGACTGCAAGGAGATCCAACCAGTCCATTCTGAAGGAGATCAACCCTGGGATTTCTTGGAAGGAATGATGCTAAAGCTGAAGCTCCAGTACTTTGGCCACTTCATGTGAAGAGTTGACTCATTGGAAAAGACTGTGATGCTGGGAGGGATTGGGGGCAGGAGGAGAAGGGGACGACAGAGGATGAGATGGCAGGATGGCATCATGGACTTGAAGGATGTGAATCTGAGTGAACTCCGGGAGTTGATAATGTACAGGGAGGCCTGGCGTGCTGCGATTCATGGGGTCGCAAAGAGTCGGACACGACTGAGCGACTGAACTGAACTGAACTGAATTGCTGTTAAGTACTTTTTTTTTAATTGTGAAAAAATAGTTGATTTTCATCAATCTTTCAAAGAAGAGAAACACTGCTGCATAGCCATGTATTTAAAACTATGCAAATCTACATGTAAAAATTGTTTTAAAAATATAGGCATATGTGTGTGTATATGTGTGTGTGTGTACACACACTTCATTGCTAATTTGTCTTAAATCTTAATATTGAGATTTCAAATTATAAAATAATTTTAATGTGGATGTTTTAATGTTCAACAGAATTAAAACTCTAATGTCTAAGTGTCCCAGCTTCACTTGTCAGGCTGATTGATTTACTGTCCTAAATTGATTATATGTATATATAGATGGGAATACCAGACCACCTTCCCTGCCTCCTGAGAAATCTGTATGCAGGTCAAAATGCAACAGTTAGAATCAGACAGGTAACAATGAGCTGGTTCCAAATTGGGAAAGGAGTATGTCAAGGCTGTATATTGTCACTCTGTTTATTTAACTTCTATGCAGACTATATGATGAGAAATGCCAGGCTGGATGAAGCACAAGTTGGAATCAAGATTGTTGGGAGAAATATCAATAACCTCACATATGTAGATGACCCCATCCTTACGGCAGAAAGCAAAGAAGAACTAAAGATCCTCTTGATGAAAGTGAAAGAAGAGAGTGAAAAAACAGGCTTAAAGCTCAACATTAAAAAATTAAGATCATGTCATCCAGTCCCATCACTTCATGGCAAATGGATGGGAAAACAATGGAAATAGTGAAAGACTTTATTTTCTTGGGCTTCAGAATCACGCAGATGGTGACTGCAGCCATGAAATTAAAAGACGTTTGCTCCTTGGAAGAAAAACTATAACCAACCTAGACAGTGTATTAAAAAGCAGAGACATTACTTTGCCAAGAAAGGTCCATCTAGTCAAGGCTATGGTTTTTCCAGTAGTCATGGATGGATGTCATACCTGAATGGTCTAGTGGTTTTCCCACTTTCTTCAATTTAAGTCTGAATTTGGTAATAAGAAGTTCATGATCTGAGCCACAGTTAGCTCCTCGTCTTGGTTTTGTTGACTGTATAGAGCTTCTCCATCTTTGGCTGCAAAGAATATAATCAATCTGATTTCGGTGTTGACCATCTGGTCAAGTCCATGTGTTGAATCTTCTCTTGTGTTGTTGGAAGAGGGTGTTTGCTATGAACAGTGCAATTTCTTGGCAAAACTCTGTTAGTCTTTGCTCTGCTTCATTCTGCATTCCAAGGCCAAATTTGCCTATTATTCCAGGTGTTTCTTGACTTCCTACTTTTGCATTCCTGTCCCCTATAATGAAAAGGACATCTTTGTTGGGTGTTAGTTCTAAAAGGTCTTGTAGGTCTTCATAGAACCGTTCAAAATCAGCTTCTTCAGCGTTCCTGGTTGGGGCATAGACTTGGATTACTGTGATATTAAATGGTTTCCCTTGGAAATGAACAGAGATCATTCTGTCGTTTTTGAGATTGCATCCAAGTACAGCATTTCAGACTCTTTTGTTGACCATGATGGCTACTCCATTTCTTCTGAGAGATTCCTGCCCACAGTAGTAGATATAATGGTCATCTAAGTTAAATTCACCCATTCCAGTCCATTTTAGTTCATTGATTCCTAGAATGTCGACATTCGCCCTTGCCATCTCTTGTTTGACCACTTCCAATTTGCCTTGATTCATGGACCTGACATTCCAGGTTCCTATGCAATATTGCTCTTTATAGCATTGGACCTTGCTTCTATCACAGCTGGGTATTGTTTTGGCTTTGGCTCCATCCCTTCATTCTTTCTGGGGTTATTTCTCTACTGATCTCCAGTAGCATATTGGACACCTACTGACCTGGGGAGTTCCTCTTTCAGCATTCTATCATTTTGCTTTTTCATACTGTCCATGGGGTTCTCAAGGCAAGAATACTGAAGTGGTTTGCCATTCCCTTCTCCAGTGGATCACATACTGTCAGACCTCTTCACCATGACCCGCCCGTCTTGGGTTGCTCCGTGGGCATGGCTTAGTTTGATTGAGTTAGACAAGACTGTGGTCCTAGTGTGGATTAGACTGACTAGTTTTCTGTGAGTATGGTTTCAGTGTGTCTGCCCTCTGATGCCCTCTTGCAACACCTACCACCTTACTTGGGTTTCTCTTACCTTGGGCATGGGGTATCTCTTCACAGCTGCTCCAGCAAAGCTCAGCTGCTGCTCCTTACTTTGGATGAGGGGTATCTCCTCACTGCTGCCCTTCCTACCTTCAACGTGGGATAGCTCCTCTAGGCCCTCCTCCTCTAGGCTCCTCTAGGCCTACGCAGCCACTGCTCCTTGCTCCTCCTAGCCACTGCCCCTGGCCTCAGGTGCAGGGTGGCTCTTCCCGGCCACTGCTGGCCTATATCTTATAGATAAGAGTGCCTGATGAACTATGGAATGAGGTTCATGACAGTGTACAGGAGACAGGGATCAAGACCATCCCCATGGAAAAGAAATGCAAAAAGCAAAATGGCTGTCTGAGGAGGCCTTACAAATAGCTGTGAAAAGAAGAGAGGCAAAAAGCAAAGGAGAAAAGGAAAGATATAAGTATCTGAATGCAGAGTTCCAGATAATAGCAAGAAGAGATAAGAAAGACTTCTTCAGCGATCAATGCAAAGAAATAGAGGAAAACAACAGAATGGGAAAGACTAGAGATCTCTTCAAGAAAATTAGACATACCAAGGGAACATTTCATGCAAAGATGGGCTCGATAAAAGGCAGAAATGGTAGGGACCTAACAGAAGCAGAAAATATTAAGAAGAGGTGGCAAGAATACACAGAAGAAATGTACAAAAAAGATCTTCATGATCAAGATAATCATGATGGTGTGATCGCTCACCTAGAGCCAGACATCCTGGAATGTGAAGTCAAGCGGGCCTTAGAAAGCATCACTGTGAACAAAGCTAGTGGAGGTGATGGAATTCCAGTTGAGCTGTTTCAAATCCTGAAAGATACTGTTTAAGTGCTGCACTCAATATGCCAGCAAATGTGGAAAACTCAGCAGTGGCCACAGGACTGGAAAAGGTCAGTTTTCATTCCAATCCCAAAGAAAGGCAATGCCAAACAATGCTCAAACTACCACACAATTGCACTCATCTCACATGCTAGTAAAGTAATGTTCAAAATTCTCCAAGCCAGGCTTCAGCAATACATGAACTGTGAACTCCCTGATGTTCAAGCTGGTTTTAGAAAGGCAGAGGAACCAGAGATCAAATTGCCAACATCTGCTGAATCATGGAAAAAGCAAGAGAGTTCCAGAAAAAAAAAATCTACTTCTGCTTTATTGACTATGCCAAAGCCTTTGACTGTGTGGATCACAATAAACTCTGGAAAATTCTGAGAGAGATGGGAATAATAGACCACATGACCTGCATCTTGAGAAATCTGTATGCAGGTCAGGAAGCAACAGTTAGAAGTAGACATGGAACAACAGACTGGTTTCAAATAGGAAATGTCAAGGAGTACGTCAAGGCTGTATATTGTCACTCTGCTTATTTAACTTATATGCAGAGTACATCATGAGAAATGCTGGGCTGGAAGAAGCACAAGCTGGAATCAAGATTGCTGGGAGAAATATCAATCACCTCAGATATGCAGATGACACCACCCTTATGGCAGAAAGTGAAGAGGAACTAAAAAGCCTCTTGATGAAAGTGAAAGGGGAGAGTGAAAAAGTTGGCTTAAAGCTCAACATTCAGAAAACGAAGATCATGGCATCCAGTTCCATCGCTTCATGGGAAATAGATGGGGAAACAGTGGAAACAGTGTCAGACTTCATTTTTTGGGCTCCAAAATCACTGCAGATGGTGACTGTAGCCATGAAATTAAAAGACACTTACTCCTTAGAAGAAAAGTTATGACCAACCTAGATAGCATATTCAAACGCAGAGACATTACTTTGCTGACTAAGGTCCGTCTAGTCAAGGCTATGGTTTTTCCTGTGGTCATGCATGGATGTGAGAGTTGAACTCTGAAGAAGGCTGAGCACTGAAGAATTGATGCTTTTGAACTGTGGTGTTGGAGAAGACTCTTGAGAGTCCCTTGGACTGCAAGGAGATCCAACCAGTCCATTCTGAAGGAGATCAGCCCTGGGATTTCTTTGGAAGGAATGATGCTAAAGCTGAAACTGCAGTGCTTTTGTCACCTCATGTGAAGCGTTGACTCCTTAGAAAAGACTCTGATGCTGGGAGGGATTGGGGGCAGGAGGAGAAGGGGTCGACAGAGGATGAGATGGCTGGATGGCATCACGGACTCGATGAGTGTGAGTCTGAATGAACTCTGGGAGTTGGTGATGGACAGGGAGGCCTGGCCTGTTGCAATTCATGGGATTGCAAAGAGTCAGACACGACTGAGCGACTGAACTGAACTGAACTGAACCCACTACAGTATTTTGGCCTGGAGAATTCCATGGACTATTTTGTCCATGGGGTCACAAAGAGTCAGACATGACTGAGTGAATTTCACTTTCACAAGCAATAATAATTCTTACACATATTTTGTTTTGCTATACCAGTAGACCTAGCCCTGTGTCTTAGTTAGCAACCAATTATAAAGGTCACAATGTCAACATCTTCATTTTTATTGTCATTCATCCACTGCAGTTCTCATGTTTATAATCACTATGCTTCCTCTACCTGTGCTTAAGTTTCTGAATCCTTCTCCAATGGCAATAGACAATATTTATTAATATCAACTATTAATAATTATTTATAGATAAAGCAACCAATAAATATGTTCTTGTATGCTAAATGATGTTCCAAGTCGTTTCTTGTGTTAATTAACTAACCAGTAACAATTCTCTATGAGGTGAGTACTAGTGTTATTCTTGCTTTACAGAAGAGGACACTGAGGCAAGTTTGCATTACTCGATGAAGGACACATATCTTTAAGTGGAAAAACTCAAAGTCAATACAGGCTGACAGCCTCCAGAGTTGATGTTCATAAACACCATCCTGAATTTCTCTCAAAGGATAAGTAATAGTTTTATTGCAGGAGGTGGAGATCCATAGGTGAATCAAAAAATAATTTGTAATTTAAAAAATACAATAAACTAGAAAAGAATGAAATAAAGCAAATTTCGTGTAGAAAGGGTGTTTATTATTATCTTTTAGCTCTATGTGTGTGTGTACATGGATTATGATATAAACACATTTATTCTTCTCTTCCTTGCCTTTTCTTCCCCCTGAGAATAGCCAGAGTAATCTTGCTAAAAAGTAATTCATCCCATCCATTAAAACAGCAATTCAGTACAAAACAAAAACAGAAAAAAAAGGAAAAAAAACACTAAAAAACAAGCAAAAAAAAAAAAAAGAAACAAAGTTGTTGACAATGAAGAGAAATTGGAACTCTTGTGCACTGTTGCATGAAATGTAGAATGGTGCAGCCACTATGGAAAATAGTATGATAGTTCCTAAAAAAAACTTAAAAATGAAATGCCTATGTGATCCAGATTTTCATTTTGGGGTATGTAGCTAAAATAATGGAGAAGGAAGTGGCAACCCACTCCAGTGTTCTTGCCTGGAGAATCCCAGGGACAGGGGAGCCTGGTTGGCTGCCATCTCTGGGGTCGCACAGAGTCGGACACGAATGAAGCAACTTAGCAGCAGCAGCAGCAACAGCTAAAATAAACGAAAGCTGAATCTCAAATAAACATCTGGAAACCCATATTCATAAAATCATTATTCACACAGCTAAAAGGTAGAGGTACTCCAAATATTACTGATGGAGGAATGGATAAACAAAATGTAGAATTCACAAAATGTGAAAGAAGCCAGTCACAAATAGAGAAACACTGAATGATTCTGCCTATAAGAGGTATCTAGAGTGGTCATACTTGAAGAAACAGAAAGTAGAATGGGGAGTTGCCCAGATCTGGGAGAGAAGCAGGGGAGAGGAGATTATTGTTTAATAGATACAGAGTTTCAGTTTGCTGCTGCTGCTCCTGCTAAGTTGCTTCAATCATGTCCAACTCTGTGCGACCCCATAGATGGCAGCTCGCCAGGCTCCAGTGTCCCTGGGATTCTCCAGGCAAGAACACTGGAGTGGGTTGCCATTTCCTTCTCCAATGCATGTTTCAGTTTAGCAAGATGCAAAAGTCCTCACTTGGCTGTCTCATGAATAAATCCTGTATCTGCTGCAAACTTCGGCATCTATCTGGCAAATGAACCTGGCTCAGTAACAAAGGGACATGAATTTAAAGAACTAGTAACAGCATTTTTCAAAATTATTAAAGCGGTTATAGTAAAATCAGCCTATTCCTGAAACAGACGTCACATAAGAAAAATTAGTAGACTGCATTGTACTATAAAATCGATATCTATAAAAATTATTGTGCCATATGTGAGATTGATTGCTCAACAGTGTGATTGCATCTAACACTGTAAACTTAAGTGTGATAAAGATGGTCATTTTTATGTTTTGTGTATTTTAACCTCAATTAAAACAATTTTTAATTAAAGTCCGATAACTAGAATTCTGCAGCAGTCCTCAAATGAATCCTTATTCCTCATTTTTTTTGTTTAAAGCAGTTCAGAACAGTTCATTCCTCTGCTTAGAACCCTCCAGTAGCTTTCTGTCTCAGTGCGAAATCTTTTGATATGAAAGGGCCTTTCAGTATTCTCATCTTGTGCTTTATCTCTCTTCCATAAGATCATCCTGTTCCAGTTATGTTGACTTCCGTGCTATTTCTTGAACATTTCAGGCACTTTTCTGCTTCTGAGTCTGAACACTTGTGTTTCCCTTCCCCTAACCTCCCTGACACCCTCCCCTACTGCAAAAAAAGCCTCAAATTTCTTCTAGGACTCACCAAATTGGGCGGCAGGAAAGTGGAAAGCAAGAACAACAATATTAAACTGACAATCATAAATTCTAGATTATCACAGAAAACCACTTTATTAGTCTTCTGAAAAATGAGGAGTTTTGTATATTTGTTTATTTACACTATACTGGTTACATCCAGAGTAAAAAAAAAAAGGATTAGAATTTGTGTTTGCTATTTTAGGAAATTGCGTGCCAAACAAAAAGTTGGGGGAATGAAAGAAGAGATATTGGGTGATAACTAACACTCAGGGTAAATGACATTATGTTGAAGGTGACAGCTAACCTTTTGTTTTAGTATGTCTTTCTACAAAAGTTCATCTTATCTGTTCAGTTATCAGCCACTACATCCAAAGTTATATATCCTATTAAAAAATTCAGAGTTCAGTTCAGTTCAGTGGCTCAGTTGTGTCTGACTCTTTGCGACCCCCATGGACTGCAGCAAGCCAGGCCTCCCTGTCCATTATCAACTCCCGGAGTTTACTCAAACTCATGTCCATTGAGTCGGTGATGCCATCCAGCCATCTCATCCTCTGTCATCCCCTTCTCCTCCTGCCCCCAATCCCTCCCAGCATCAGAGTCTTTTCCAATGAGTCAACTCTTTGCATCAGGTGGCCAAAGTATTGGAGTTTCAGCTTCAACATCAGTCCTTCCAATGAATTCTCAGGACTGATCTCCTTTAGGATGGACTGGCTGGATCTCCTTGCAGTCCAAGGGACTCTCAAGAGTCTTCTCCAACACCATAGTTCAAAAGCATCAATTCTTCGGTGCTCAGCTTTCTTTATAGTCCAACTTTCACATCCATCCATGACTACTGGAAAAACCATAGCCTTGACTAGGTGGACCTTTGTTGGCAAAGTCATGGCTCTGCTTTTTCATATGCTATCTAGGTTGATCATAACTTTACTGCCAAGGAGTAAGCGTCTTTTCATTTCATGGCTGCAGTCACCATCTGCAATGATTTGGGAGCCTCTCCAAAATAAAGTCTGACACTGTTTCCACTATTTCCCCATATGTTTGCCATTAAGTGATGGGATCAGATGCCATGATCTTAGTTTTCTGAATGTTGAGCTTTAAGCCAACTTTTCACTCTCCTCCCTCACTTTCATCAAGAGGCTCTTTAGTTCTTTGCTTTCTATCATAAGGGTGGTGTCATCTCCATATCTGAAGTTATTGATATTTCTCCGGGCAATCTTGATTCCAGTTTGTGCTTCATCCAGCCCAGCATTTCTCATGATGTACTCTGCATACGAGTTAAATGAGCAGGATGACAATATTCAGCCTTGACATACTCTTTATCCAATTTGGAAGCAGTCTGTTGTTCCATCTCCAGTTCTAACTTTTGCTTCCTGACCTTCATACAGATTTCTCAAGAGGTAGGTCAAGTGGTCTGGTATTCCTATCTCTTTCAGAATTTTCCATAGTTTGTGGTGATCCACACAATCAAAGGCTTTGGCATAGTCAATGAAGTAGAAGTAGATGTTTTTCTGGAATTCTCTTGCTTTTTCAATGATCCAGCAGATGTTGGCAATTTGATCTGTGGTTCCTCTGCCTTTTCTAAAACCAGTTTATGGTTCATGCATTGTTGAAGCCTGGCTTGGAGAATTTTGAGGATTACTTTACTAGCATGTGAGATGAGTGCAATTGTGTGGTAGTTTGAGCATTCTTTGGCATAGGTTTTCTTTGGGATTGGAATGAAAACTGACCTTTTCCAGTCCTGTGGCCACTGCTGAGTTTTCCAAATTTGCTAGCATATTGAGTGCAGCACTTTCACAGTATCATCTTTCAGGATTTGAAATAGCTCAACTGGAATTCTATTACCTCCACTAGCTTTGTTCCTAGTGATGCTTCCTAATGCCCATTAGATTCACATTCCAGGATGTCTGGCTCTAGATGAGTGATCACACCATCATGATTATCTTGGTCATGAAGATCTTTTTTGTACAGTTCTTCTATGTATTCTTGCCATTGATTCTTAATATCTTCTGCTTCTGTTAGGTCGAGACCATTTCTGTCCTTTATCGAGCCAATCTTTGCATGAAATGTTCCCTTGGTATCTCTCATTTTCTTGAAGAGATCTCTACTCTTTCCCATTCTACTGTTTTCCTCTATTTCTTTGCATTGATCCCTGAGGAAGGCTTTCTTATCTCTCCTTGCTATTCTTTGGAACTCTGTATTCAAATGGGTATGTGTTTCCTTTCTCCTTCACTTTTTGCTTCTCTTCTTTTCACAGCTATTTGTAAGGCCTCCTCAGACAGCCATTTTGCCTTTTTGCATTTGTTTTTCTTGGGGATGGTCTTGATTTTGGCTCCTGTACAATGTCATGAACCTCCATCCATAGTTCATCAGACACTCTGTCTATCAGATCTAGTTCCTTAAATATATTTCTCACTTCCACTCTATAATCATAAGGTATTTGATTTAGGTTCTACCTGAATGGTTCAGTGGTTTTCCCTACTTTCTTCAATTTAAGTCTGAATTTAGCAATAAGGAGTTCATAATGTGAGCCACAGTCAGCTCCTGGGCTTGTTTTTGCTCACTGTATAGAGCTTTTCCATCTTTGGCTTCAAAGAATGTAATCAATCTGATTTTGGTTTTAACCATCTGGTGATGTCCATGTGTAGGGTCTTCTCTTGTGTGGAAGAGGGTGTTTGCTATGACTAGTGTATTCTTTTGGCCAAACTCTATTAGCCTTGTCCATACTTCATTCTTTACTCCCAGGACAAATTTGCCTGTTTCTCTAGGTGTTTCTTGACTTCATACTTTTGCATTCCAGTCCTCTATAATGAAGAGGACAAAAACTCATAAGTGCTTGACTAATTGCTTGCTACCTAATATACCTAGTTATTAGACTATTCATACTGTTGGAGCTTCCCTGGTGGCTCAGATAGTAAAAATTTGCTTACACTGCAGGAGATGTGGGTTCGATCCCTGGGTCAGGAAGATCCCTGGAGAAGGGAATGGCAACCCACTCCGTTATTCTTGCCTGGAGAATTCCATGGATAAAAAGCCTGGCGGCCTACAGCCCATGGAGTAGCAAAGAGTCTATTCACTATTTGAGGAAATTTTATTCCGTAAGTTTATATATTATAAATAAATACAAAAGTATATCTATAACCTTTCAAAATTTGTTCTAATATGTCAGTAAAATACACATTTAGTTTTAGAAATTGTATCTATACAATTTGCAGACATTCTTTAATATTGGTTTTCTAACCTGGGTTATTACATTACTTTCACCTCTCATATTCACTTTCAATCTCAGAGTTATCAAATAAATTAATACTATTTTGAAGATTCTTTTAAATGCACTACAACTACTTAGATATTAGCAGGCCAGCAACTGGTTTCTTTTTATTTGAGCACCTTGGACAAGCAGATTTTTGGTTGTGTATTATCTTAGCAATGATAGTAATACTGTGTTCTTTCAGTTGGTCGTTTACTTTTAAAACTCTGAAGACAGAAAACAAAGGATTCCTTTCAGGTGCCTCTCCCCAAAATAAGGTTTTTCAAAATATGTTTAGTAAAGTGAAAGTGAAGTTGCTCAGTCGTGTCCGACTCTTTGCGACCCGTGGACTGTAGCCCACCAAGCTTCTCCATCCATGGGATTCTCCAGGCAAGAATACTGGCGTGGGTTGCCATTTCAGAACATAGATCTACTCAGAGTGTGCAGAAAGTGAGAGACAACTAATAAAAGAAGAAATAGCTGAAGGTTTGTTTTAGTCTTCACAGATACCATCTCTGTTGGTTCATCAAGGTCAAAGAAACATTCTGAAATTGTCTTCCTTTTCAGAAAACATGTTTTCAAAAGTGTATACTCTGGAGTCTATTTGTGGTTATATTTTAAAACTCAGTGTATCAATTTATTCATGTCTGCATACCAATTTTCTCAGTAGCAATATTTCAAACACAAAATTTTAAAGAATTTAGCTTTATGATTTCTATTCTATTGCTTTGGTGTTCAACTTGATTTTAAAATCTTATTCAGTTTTCCATATATTTTGTACATAGAGCTAAGAGTTTGATAAGGAAATTACTACCTTGGCTTATAAAAGTTGTGTGTGTGTGTGCGTTGCTCAGTCATGTCTGACTCTTCGTGACCCTTCGACTCTTCAACTCTTTGTGACTCTTCGACTGTAGCCCACAGGCCCCTCTGTCCATGGAATTTGATTTCTCAGGCAAGAATACTGGAGTAGGTTGCCACTTCCTTTTCCAGGGGAATCTTTCTGATCCAAGGATTGAACACACATCTCTTGTGTCTCCTGCATTGGTAAGCAGATTCTTTATCAATTGTGCCACCTGGAAAGGCCTTGAAAGAGGTATAATATAGAAGGTTACTGAAACTGAATTGTTATTGATGTGACAGAAATCTGCCTTTTCACTTAACTAATTCTGGAAAATTAAATAAATTGTTTGAACTATCCCTCACATTCCTCATCTTTAAAATGAACTTAATAAAAATACTTCTTAGCATTTTAATTATTCAATCAAATTGTGTATGTGCTGCACTTAACATAGTGTTTTATAAATAATCAGCAGGGATATCTTTTTGTACAGTCTCAGAGATGTCATTCACATTATATGTTACCTTTTAACATTCAACTAATGTTAACATTTATCATTTTATTGCTTTTTTTATTAGCTATGTTTTCTAGAGACACACTTCTGTACAAAATAAAAACTTATATTTACACTTTAGCTCAGGCCATATCAAATATTTACTGACTTCTACCAATTGCTTGTGCATTTTATTACTTCAATTTGCTTTTAAGATTAAAAGATTTTTTATTCTAAAAATTCTCTGTTTCATCATCTAAGTTTAAGAATTTCAAGAAATGAAAATATTAAGCACACAATTTTCTTTAATTTTGTGCAGTATTAATCTGTTCCTGTAAACTTATATGTAAATCAAGTGCTTGAAACTAACCCTTAAAAAGCTTGCTAGTTTAAGAAGTTATAAAGTGATTACTCAGACCACCAAGCAAAACTTTTCCATAACTTATACTGTTGCCCACTTAACATTTTTCTTTTTCTCCCTTATTGATATTATTAATTTCAGTCACCACAGAGAAAAACACTGATTACTTACAGAGGAGAGGCAATTAGATATATAGCAAATGTATCAACCACAGCACTGGAAGTCTGAGCACAATATAATACATATTTAAGAAAAAAAATTAAAACCATAAAACCAATGAGAGGAATCACTTTTGCCAAACACTGATTTCAGGTTAGAATTGACCATCACATGTGACAATATAAAATCATATATGACCATCATATCTGCTACTGTGGGCAAGAATCCCTTAAAGAAATGGAGTAGCCCTCATAGTCAACAAAAAAAGTGTCCAAAATGCAGTACTTGGGTGCAATCTCATAAATGACAGAATGGTCTCTGTTCATATCCAAGGCAAACCATTCAACATCACAGTAATCCAAGTTTACACCCCAACCACTAAAGCTGAAGAAACTGAAGTTGAATGATTATATGAAGATTTACAAGACCTTCTAGAACTAACACCAAAAAAAAAAATATGTCATTTTCATCATAAGGAACTGGAATGCAAAAGTAGGAAGTCAAGAGATACCTGGAATAGTAAGAAAGTTTGGCCTTGAAGTACAATATGAAGTGGGGCAAAGTCTAACAGAATTTTGTCGAGAGAACACACTGGTCATAGCAAATACCCTTTTCCAACAACACAAGAGATAACTCTGCACATGGACATCACCAGAGGATCAATACCGAAATCAGATTGATTACATTCTTTGCAGTCAAAGATGAAGGAGCTGTATAGAGTAAGCAAAAACAAGACCTGGTGGTGACTGTGGCTCAGATTATTGGCTTCTTATTGCAAATTCAGGCTTAAGTTGAAGAGAGGAGGGAAAACCACTAGGCCTTTCAGATATGACCTAAATCGAATCCCTTGTGATTATATAGTAGAGGCAATTAATTGATTCAAGAGATTAGATTTGGTTGACAGAGTGCCTGAAGAACTATGGATGGATGTTCATAACATTGCACAGGAGGTGGTGCGCAAAACCATCCCAAATAAAAATAAATGCAAGAAGGCAAAGTGATTGTCTGAGGAGGTTTTCCAACAGCTGAAAAAAGAAAAGTGAAAAGCTAGGGAGAAAGGGAAAGATATATCCATCTGAATGCAGAGTTTCAAAGAAGAGCAATGAGAAATAAGAAAGGCTTCTAAGTGAACAATGCAGTGAAAGAGTAAACCAATAGAATGAAAAAGACTAGAGATTTCTTCAAGAAAATTAGAGATATCAAGAGAATATATTGTGCAAGGATGGGCACGATAAAGAACAGAAATTGTAAGGACTAAACAGAAGCAGAAGAGATTAAGAAGAGGTGGCAAGAATACAGAGAAGAACTATGCAAAAGTTAACCACGATGATGTGGTCACCCACCTAGAGCCACACATCCTAGAATGTGAAGTCAAGTGGGTCTTAGGAAGTATCACTATCAACAAAGCTAGTGGAGGTGACAGAGTTCCAGATGAGCTATTTAAAATTCTAAAAGGTGATATTGTCAAAATGTTGCACTCAATATGTCAGCAAATTTGGAAAATTCAGCAATGGCCGCAAGACTGGAATAGTTCAGTTTTCATTCCAATTCAAAGCAAGAGTAATGCCCCCAAATGTTCAAACTTCCTTACAATTATGCTCCTTTTACATGCTAGCAAGGTTATGCTGAAAATCCTTAAGCTAAGCTTGAACAGTATGTCAACCAAGAACTTCCAGAATTTCAAGCTGGATTTAGAAAAGGCAGAAAAACCAGAGATCAAATTGCCAACCTTTGTTGGATCATAGAGAAAGTGAGGAAATTCCAGAAAAATATCTACTTCTGCTTCATTGACTGTGCTTAAGCCTTTGACAATGTGGATCACAACAAACTGTGGAAAATTCTTGAAGAGATGGGAATACCAGACCACCTTACCTGCCTCCTGAGAAACCTGTATGCAGGTGAAGAAGGAATAGTTAGAACCAGACACGAAAAAATGGACTGGTTCCAAATTGGGAAAGGAGTACACAAGGTTGTATACTGTCACCTTGCTTATTTAACCTCTGTGCAGAGTACAGCATGAGAAATGCTGAACTGGATGAAGCAGTTTGAATCAAGATTGCCAGGAGAAAAATATCACCAACCTCAGATATGCAGATAATCACTCTACTGGCAGAAGCTGAAAAGTATCTGTACAGTCCACGGAATTCTCCAGGTCAGAATACTAAAGTGGGTAGCCGTTCCCTTTTCCAGGGGATCTTCTCAACCCAGGGAATGAACCCAGGTCTCCCACATTACAGGCAGACTCTTTACCAGCTGATCTACTAGGGAAGCAATGGATTGGTTCCAAATTGGAAAAGGAATATGTCAAGGTTATAAATTGTCACCTTGCTTATTTAACTTGTATGGAGAGTACATCATGCAAAATGCTGGGTTGGGTGAAGCACAAGCTGGAATGAAGATTGCAGGGAGAAATATCAATAACCTCAGATATGCAGATTACACCACTCTTCTGGCAGAAAGGAAAGAGAAAATGAAGAGCCTCTTGAGGAAAGTGAAAGAAGAGAGTGAAAAAGCTGACTTAAACCTCAACATTCAACAAACAGAGATCATGGTATCCAGTCTCATCACTTCATGGCAAATAGATGGGGAAACATTGGAAACAGTGACAGACTATTTTCTTGAGCTCCAAAATCACTGCAGATGGTGACTGCAGCCATGAAATTAAGAGATGCTTGCTCTTTGGAAGAAAAGCTGTGACCAACCTAGACAGCATTTTAAAAAGCAGAGACATTACTTTGCCAAGAAAGGTCCATCTAGTCAAAGCTATGTTTTTTTCCAGTAGTCATATATGGATGTAAGAGTTGGATCATAAAGAAAGCTGAGCACTGAAGAATTGATGCTTTTGAACCGTGGTATTGGAGAAGACTCTTGAGAGTTCCTTGGACTGCAAGGGGATCAAACCAGTCAATCTCGAAGAAAATTGTCAATGAATATTCATTGAAAGACTGATGCAGAAGCTGAAGCTCCAATACTTTGGCCACTGGATGGGAAGAAATGACTCATTGGAAAAGACACTGATGCTGGGAAAGATTGAAGATAAGAGGATAAGGGGAAGACAGAGGATGAGATGGTTGGATGGCATCATCAATTCCATGGACATGAATTTGAGAAAACTTGGAGTTGATGATGGACAGGGAAGCCTGGTGTGCTGCAGTCCATAGGGTCACAAAGAGTTGAAAGTGATTGAGCAACTGAATTGAAATGAACAGGAACTGAACAGCCTCTTGATGTGTGAAGGAGAATGAAAATGCTGGCTTAAAACTCAACATTTAAAAAATGAAGATCATCGCATTTAGTCCCATCACTTCATGACGAAAGGACAGGAAAAAGTGGAAACAGTGACAGATTTTATTTTCTTGGACTCTAAACTCACTCTGGACTGTGAATGCATCCATGAAATTAAAAAATGCTTACTCCTTGGAAGGAAAGCTATGACAAACCTAGACAATATATTAAAAAGCACAGATATTTTGCCAACAAAGGTCTATATAGTTAAACCTATATATATATATATATATATATATTTTTTTTTTTTTTCCAGTGGTCATGTACTGATGTGAGAGTTGGACCATAAAGAAGGCTGAGTGCCAAAGAATTGATGTTTTCAAATTGTGGGGCTGGAAAAGATCCTTGAGAGTCCCTTGGACAACAAGCAGATCAAACCAGTCAATCCTAAAAGAAATCAACTGGGAATATTCATTGGAAGAAATGATGCTGAAGCTGAACCTCCAATACTTTGGCCACTTTATGTGAACAGCCGACTCACTGGAAAAGATCTTGCCACTGGGAATGATTGAGGGCAGGAGGAGAAGCAAACAACAGAGGAGAAGATGATTGGATGGCATCACCAACTCAGTGAACATGTGTTTGAGCGAACTCAGGGAAATAGTGAAGGACAGGGAAGCCTAGCATGCTGCGGTCCATGGGGTCCCAGAGAGTTGGACATGACTTAGCAACTAAGCAACAACAGCAATGTAATATATAGATCTATATCAAATCATTACACTTACAGCATATAGTATGGAATGAAAATTATACTTAGCAATAAATGTATACCTACAAATGTGTGTAGTAAAAGGCAAGAATTAATTACATTTCTGTACTTTCTAAAAATCTAAGTTCCTTATTAGGTATTTTATACTTTGTGTAAAAAACTCATGTTATTCTCATTCAAACCATTTTATAGAAAAGCATGAAGCTCAGAGAAGCTAAGTAACTCAGTTACAAAGTTAACTGGAGGCAAAGACTGGATTTGTTTTTACATGTATCTTATATCTGCCACTCATACTGCAGGAGATATTGTAACATCATGCATAATTGACTTCACTGATACTTCATTCCACTAAATTACTATTCTTTTCCTCTGAAAATAACTTGATCTAAACCCTGAAATCCAATCAGAATGGGTATCTCCTCCAGTATTCCGATATGATTTATAATGGCTTATGAATATATGTATATATACGTGTAGATATAATTAAACATATATTTTCTCTCTCCTCATTGTTCCCTCCCCAAATTGTTCTGTGATGAGAAGTGATAACTTCAATTTAAATGAATGTTTTTGACTTGCTTAAAGTTGAAATGACTTCATCTTACTGGAAAGTTCTTCAGAGGAAATGTCAGAAATTTCTGTTTCTTAACATTTGGAGTTGCCGTTGCCTGAGAGTTCAAATATCTTGGTCTCTTGTTGACTAGAATATTATAAAATCTGGATTAATTTACCACTTTCTTGCATAAAATTTATTCTTGCTGCTTCCCTGTTTGTCTTGTTCCCTGTAGTGCACTTTGGATTTCATGATGAATTTTGTTTTCAGAGAAACAATATTTTCATGGTTTAAGATCATTACTTGGTAAGGAAGAACTGAATGCTGTTCCATTAAATGGCAAATGCATTTGGCTCAGCAAACTTAATTTTCTCTTATTTTCCATTCCCCACAAAACTCTAACTGATTAGGAAATGTGTCTCCTCCCAACCACCTTATTTTTCTCTTGCTGTAGTTGAATCCATTGATTAACAGGTAAAAACAACACAATCAACAACAAAATCATTTACATAAAAATTAAAAAGCAAGTTTAGAATTTGCTTATCAAAAATTTAGAGACTTCAAAATGGGGCTGTTTCCTTCCTGGCTGTAACTTAATTGCCATCAACTAACCAATATCAAGTAAAATAGTACATTTGCATTATTACATTTCTATATATTTGGATAGCACAGAAACATGGCTTTCTTTTTAGAAAATTTGCATATTTCTGAACTACAGATGTTTATAATGAAGTAATTAAACCAAAATTAATAAAGATTGAAAATTACTTTATATAATTACTGAATATAAAACTTAGAAACTTAAACCGTAATAATTCAAAAGTTTTCAGTTCCCAAATATTAATATTTAGAATGCTTCAGACCAAGTGAATTTTCTTATTCATCTCTCTCAGGATAACTTTTATTTTATACAAAACTTTTTCTTCCATTGATCATTTATAAAAGCTTATAAGTGATCAGAAACTATATTTTACCATGAAAAATGACATCCAGAGATATTGAAAAACTTTTTAGTTTTATACTTTTTTGTAGTTGTTTTGAAGAATTTATAAAATATTTTATGATACTAAAAAATAAATAGTTAAATAAAAAACTAGGGATTTACATAGAAGTTGCCCAAATACTTGTTTTGGTTAACTGTAACTATGTAATAAATTGGGCAATGTATTAGCACTGGCTTCTAATTCTCATCATTTATTGTAGGATTATGGTAAACTTTCTTAAAGTCAGTTTATTCATATATAAGATAGGAAGTTATTCTACTCTTTTGAAGAATTATTAAGAAAATCAAATGAAGTGGGATTGGTGAACGGATTGATATTTTGTAAATTTGTCAGTAAGTATAAAAGAGGAAGGTTCTATTATATTATTTTGACTTTTTTCTTGGTGAATGAATAAAAAGTTGAAAAGAAAACACACAAAAATAACTTTAAAGGAACTTTAAGAGAAATAAGCTATCTGGATTTTCTACTTTATAAATTTAGGACAAAAGAAAAGGGTATATTTGAAGGACTTTCAATATTGAGATCATTCAGGGAGTTTCTAATGTTACTGCTAAAATTGACGTTTTGTTCAATCTTACATGTTCTTCTGTGAGTAAGAGGCCCATCCATCATCTAAAGTTCTCTTCAGGCTTTACTGTTGCCTTGGGAAATTGGCACTTAATATTACAATTCTAGGACACTGCTTATAGCTTTCTTTGGCATGCTGTGAAACATTTACTAGAAAAAGACAGACTACATTAAGCCTGTGCACAGTGAAATAATTTATATACAAGAGAAATGCAAGTCTTATGCTTATCATCATGGGGAAAATACCTCTACTGTCCCTGGACAGATTCCATCTGTACACTATGTGATTTTATTTAATATCAAAGATTAAATCTTGGACAATGCATTTTAGTTTCTTTGGGCTTTAATTTTCTAATCTGTAACTGAGAATGAGAAGTACATATCTCATAGATCAGTTGTGATGATCAAATGAATATACAAAGCACCCTAAAGATTACCTGGCACAGAGTTAATGCAAAAAATTCAATATTATGATGGTTGAATTGATAATGAAATGTCTTAGGATCAAACAGGCATGAAAGGCTAGGCAGGGTTCAATGTGACCAGCAGAAACACAGAATCTGTTTGCATGTTGAAACAAAGATGAAAGAATAAATTCTGAAGGAGTATGAAGACACTTAGGCATTTTAGTAAGAAGTGATGAAAATTAGGATTAGGAATATAAATAAGTCAGAATACAGTGAAATACAATTAGAAAAAATTCAATTAAGAAACACTGATCTTGAAAATGAGTGTATTTGATTGCTTGCCAAGCAGCTTATGAATTCCAGTATAACTCTTCATTAAGGCAATACAAAGAAGAATGGCATTCAGTTCAGTTCATTCCAGCTCAGTCGCTCAGTCATGTCCGACTTTTTTCGACCCCATGAACTGCAAAAGCACACCACGCCTCCCTGTCCATCACCAACCCCCGGAGTTAACCCAAACCCATGTCCATCGAGTCGGTGATGCCATCTAACCATCTCATCCTCTGTCGTCCTCTTCTCCTCCTGCCCTCAATCCCTCCCAGTATCAGAGTCTTTTCCAATGAGTCAACTATTCACATGAGGTGACCAAAGTACTGGAGTTTCAGCTTTAGCATCATTCCTTCCAAAAGAACACCCAGGACTGATCTCCTTTAGAATGGACTGGTTGGATCTCCTTGCAATCCAAGGGACTATGCACAATATATATGTATAATATATATCATATGATCTACTCACCCAAATGAAAATATGTTTTAATATTTTCACATAAAGAATAATTATGTGTTATTATTTTATAATATTGGATATAATCACTATTTCCAGTATAAATTATAGTATGTGCTCCCTAGTTAGTACTAGACTTCATAGTTTTTCAAGATCAGAGAAGTTATCAGTTCAGTTCAGTTCTGTCGCTCAGTAGTGTCCAACTCTTTGCTACCCCATGGACCACAAAACGCCAGGCCTCCATGTCCATCACCAACTCCCGGAGTTTACTCAAACTCATGTCCATTGAGTCGGTAATGCCATCCAACCATCTCATCCTCTGTCATCCCCTTCTGCTCCTGCCTTCAATGTTTCGCAGCATCAGGGTCTTTTCTAACGAGTCAGCTCTTTGCATCAGATGGCCAAAATATTGGAGTTTCTGCTTCTACATCAGTCCTTCCAATGAACTCTCAGGACTGATTTCCTTTGGGATGGACTGACTGGATCTCCTTGCAGTCCAAGGGACTCAAGAGTCTTCTCCTACACCACAGTTCAAAAGCATAAATTCTTCAGTGCTCAGCTTTCTCTATAGTCCAACTCTCACAATCATACATGACTACTGGAGAATGGGTTGCCAATTCCTTCTCCAGGGGATCTTCCCAACCCAGGGATTGAACCTGGGTCTCCCACATTGAGGCAGATGCTTTATCATCTGAGCCACCAGGGAACAAGGTATTTATATATAAATAGCATTATTTTAACATAATTATTTTCTTCCGTGTCTGACAATTTCCCACTTTGAAATTTGTGAAAATAATTATTTGAATTCCTTTATTTATGACAATCTTTCAGACCATAATCTATTTGTTTGCTCTGCCCTTTTTGAGACTAAATTAGAAATATTTTCTCTAGAGTTGTCTGCATTTCATCTGCATTTATCTATGCTTTAAATGGCTCATTACACACACCTGAATTGGCTTTGTAACTGTGTCAGTAAGTATAAAAGAGAAAGATTTTATTATATTCTTTTGACTTATTATTATTATTTTTTTGGTTGATGAATAAAAAGTTGCAAAGAAAATGCAAAAATAATTCCACATTATTTTTTAGGTGAAAAAGTCAGCAATTTCGAAAATTCTCAAATATACTCTAGAATGGATTTGCTTTGAGTTTGCCTGTGATTAGCTTTAGAAACTGTTTTAGATTAGCTTTAGAAAGTTTTAGAAACAAGACAAAAATCATCACCAAAAAGGAAATCTCTGTTATCAACTAGCTCAAATTTATACCTGAAGGACAAAAGTGAATCATGTGCATATTTTTTTCTCAAATATTTAAAAGAAATGTTTAGCAACTTGAAATCTGTTATTCATTTCATATTTTTTTGAAAGTCAATTGCTCTTTCATCATTACTTCGTTTTTAAACAATATCTAAGGTAAACAGAATTTTCATATTTTAAAAAACCCTCTAGAGATATATTTAATAAAATATCAAGGGCAGTATTTATCAAAAAGCTAATAGGTAACATGATTTCAAAACTGAAGTGATAAATGTTATTGCATAATATCAATTATTAATTTGTATTTGAAATTGAAGATCAATCATAATTATTATAGGTCTGTTACTATATAGTTAGCACTTTTAAATAATTAATTGCATCATTCTTATATCTGTAGAATACCAAGTGCAGAATAATCTCCTCCATAACCTTTTATAATTTTAAAGTGATCTCTGTAAATATTAATATTATGATTTCACATTCACAGCTTCTTAAAATATGCTTCAAAATGTACTTAAGGAAAAAACTTTAAACCTGAAGCAAAAAATATTTTCTAAATGCAATGACAATTATTTGGAGTTAACTTTAATGGCATTTTTATTAGTGGAATAATTAGATTTAAGAGATATGCATAATAAGAGCTTCCAATTATGATAATGTTTCCTGAGTTCGGAGTTAAAAAAAAAATCTCCATTACCCTCAAGCAGGGATGTCATTTTCACGTGTGGGGCACTGGAAAAATATTTCTGGAGAAGGGGCTTCTCTATACAAACAATTTGATTTAAAGATATGCTGTAAAATTCCTGGCCCCATGCAATGCTCTATTCCTGAAGATCAGGAAGATGGGGAAAGAACAGGTGCATACCTCTTTGTTCATTTTTCCTAAGTGCACATGAGATTCTTCGTAGTCTCTAGGTAACATCTCTTTCTGTTCACTTTCGGGAACCAATTCTTCCTTCTTTATTTCAAACACATCCTTCTTGGCTAGTTTTACACCCTTTACATGAATAAATGGTAATCACACTGGTATAACTGGCAATGTATGGCTCTCTGAACCTGTTGGTATTAAATCAGCATGGTTATTCTGGTCTCTGCAGTTCTCTAATGCCATTTATTTAACGTTGGGCACACTATTACTCAAGACACTGCATCATGCATATGAAGCCCATGAATGCTGGCCTCCAAGGACTCTGAAAAGCTGATACTATGCTTCAAAGATGCTTTAAAATACAAGGTTCAACTAAAGTATGGAGAAAAATGTGGATCAAAATGGACTTTTTGATTATCCATAAATACATCATTCAGAGTTTTATGGTGTAAACATAGATTAAAACATCTTTCAATCATGTTTTTGTGGTCCTTACTCTTTCCCTCCACATGCCACCTCCAGCTGGGAGGGAGATAAGGGAGCCAGGGGCAGAGCAAGATCAGTGAGCCCATTTGAGCATAAAATATCTGCTCCTCCTTACACACTGCTTAAAATTGACCTGGAAAAGGACAGCATCACCATGCCAATCAAAGGCAAGAAAGGATATTTACTAGACAGGCATTATCATTGTGGAGCAGAGCTTGAAAGCCCTTGGAAGAAAAAGGTATGGCTTCTGGTGAGTGTGTGGAGCCTGCTGAAGAAATGGGATGACTACCTCTGGGTACCATCAAGTGGTGATATATTGGATAAAAGATACCTGCTGGAACTCCATTACCCTCACGTTCTGTATCCAAAGACACTATTACAGTTGAACTCAATTGAGTAGGAGTTGATTCTTAGGTCCACTCTGGAGGTTCAAGTTCAAGGGCTGATAGTGGTTTCACATATCCCAGACAACTCCATTTATCCTATATCCAGTGTGAGTGGGGCTTCCCAGGTGGCAGCATGGCAAAGAATCTGCCTGCCAATGAAGAAGATACAAGAGACTTGGGTTTGGTCGCTGGGTTGGGAAGATATTCTGGAGTCAACAACAGTCTGGTGACCCAGCTGCCCAATTAGGAGAAAGAAATATTAAACCAGCTAGCAGAAGAGATCCGCTATCCAAGCTGCACTCCTGGAACTGGAATCAGCAAAGGGATTCCCAAATGGCCTCATCCGCAGAAGTCCTGAAGCTCCTTAGGATTCACTGTCAACCTTGTACATACGGGCATGAATTGAGGGAGCTCTGAGATGGGGAGAAATGACAACCTGCACCACAAGAGTCCCTGCCCGGGATGGTGCTGCAAGACCCAGACTGCACTGCCAGGATGGCCCTGTAGCCCTGGCTGATCCTTGCACTGGAACACAGGATTTAGAATATTTTAAATAAGATATCCAAAATATTGGACTTCTTGAAGCATTAGCCTAAGGCAGGAACACTACTTGTAGGAATATAAGTGGTATGGTCACTCAACATTTTTCTTACCTCATAGATCATTTTATAAAGTTGAAATCTGAATCCCAAATCAGGAAGATAATACAAGAAAAAGAGTGCATTCTCTTCATTTACAAAGAAAGATGCAAAAAAGCACATAAAATAATATTTAATCAAATCCAGTGAATATAAAAAGTATATGTCATAATAATAAGAACTTTATTCTCAGAAATTATTAATAAGCCAACATTAGGTAACTTATTTTTGTTCTACACCAAATTACTAAACTGAAGGGAAAATGTGTAACAGCTATCCCTATATATACAGAAACATACGATTTGATAGAATTCAATGACTATGACTTAGAAAAACTTTCAGTTACCAGAAGTAAAAATGGAACTCCTTGAAGTCAGTAAGTTTTAAACAATGATATCCTCAAGCAAACATCATATTTTATTAAAATCAAAAATCTTTAAAGATTTTGCTATAAAAAAGAAGGATGTCCACTATTACTATTATTCTTTAACATAATTTCAGAATTTCTGGTTTGAGGAAAGATAAAAAATGAGGTGTAAGTATTCAAAAGGAAAGCTGAAAATACCATTATTTAGGTATGTTATAGTACAGCTGTTGACATTCTATGTAAATTAATAAGACCATTGCACAGTGTCTTTGATATAAAATTAACCTACAGAAAAGTCAAATGAATGCTTTGGCAACAATGCAAGTGTGCATGCTCAGCTGCTTCAGGCATGTCTGACTCTTTGTAACTCCATGGACTGTAACCTGCCAGGCTCCTCTGACCATGGGATTCTTTAGGCAAGAATACTGGAGTAGGTTGCCATGCCCTCCTCCAGGGTTTCTTCTCCACCCGGGATTGAACCATGTTTCCTGCATTGCAGGTGGATTCTTTACCCACTGAGCCATCTGGGAGGCCCCTTGGCAACAATAGCAAAAAATAAAATTAAAAAAAATTAAAATAAATAAATAAATAAAAAGCCATATACCACATAGGCAATAGTAAAATCTTTAAATTCTACAATGATTCATTTAATCAATTTTAAAACATCTAATAAAGAATTTAGAATATAATCTAGTGGAATACAACATCATTTCTGGACAAGAAGAGTTACTGTTATAAAGGTATCTATTATCCTCAAATTGACTGAAGAGTTGGACATGACTTGTTGACTGAACAACGTCCTTGAATTAATATTTAATCTGCAATTCCATAAAATCAAAATTCCAGTTGATTTTTTGAGGGATTCAGTAAACCTACAATTAAAGGCAAAGTGAAAGAATTAAAGGTTTACAAAATAAATTTTAACAAAGGGAGACAGAGATAACTCACTTTAGAGAGACAAGGACACCTTATCTCAAGATAACTTACCTTCGAGACAAGGATTGTTGTTGCTTAGTTGCCTAGTCATTTCTGACTCTTTTTGACCCCATGGACTGCAGCATTCCAGGCCTCCCTGTACCTCACCATCTCCCAGAGTTTTCCCAAGTTCATGATCATTGCATTAGTGATGCATTCCAGGCATCTCATCCTCAGACACCCCCTTTTCCTTCTGCCCTCAATGTTTCCCATCATCAGGGACTTTTCTAGTGAGTCATCTGTTCAAATCAGATGACCAAAATACTGGAGCTTCAGCATCAGTCCTTCCAGTGAATATTCAGGGTTGATCTCCCTTAAGACTGACTGGTTTGATCTCCTTGCTGTCCAAGGGATGTTCAGAACTTTAGACATAAGGATAACTTACCTTAAAAGCAACATTCTAGAAAGTCTTGGTGATGAAAGAAAAATATCATCACATTACGTACCCACACAAAGAAAACCACCTTGCACAGATACCCAATTCACAAATGTATGAAGATAGAATTACGAATCAAAGAGAGAAGTTCAGACAGTAAAACTGGGAAGCTGACTCACTTTAAGTATAAAAGTAAAACGATCTCAACCAAAAAGTGGACTCAAGATAGAGAAAAAAATTTAATGAAAAAAATTTGCAACATAGAACATAAGAAAAATATAAGACTATCTTTATCTCTTAGGCACAACAGAGGATTTAGAAATCACAAAAGACGTAGGATAAAAATTGATGAATTTCCAATACAATATATTAATGCATATATATGGAATTTAGAAAGATGGTAACTATGACCCTATATGCAAGACAGCAAAAGAGACACAGATGGAAAGACAGACTTTTGGACTCTGTGGGAGAAGGCGAGGGTAGGATGATTTGAGAGAACAGCATTGAAACATGTATATTACCATATGTGAAATAGATCGCCTGTCCAGGTTTGATGCATGAGACAGGGCACTCAGGGCTGGTGCACTGGGATGACCCTGAGGGATAGGATGGGGAGGGAGTTCAGGATGGGGAACACATGTACACCCATGGCTGATTCATGTCAGTTCAGTTCAGTTCAGTCGCTCAGTCGTGTCCGACTCTTTGCAATCCCATGAATCACAGCACACCAGGCCTCCCTGTCCATCACCATCTCCCAGAGTTCACTCGCATTGAGTCCGTGATGCCATCCAGCCATCTCGTCCTTGGTCATCCCCTTCTCCTCCTGCCCCCAATCCCTCCCAGCATCAGAGTCTTTTCCAATGAGTCAACTCTTCATATGAGGGGGCCTAAGTACTGGAGCTTCAGCTTTAGCATCATTCTTTCCAAAGAAATCCCGGGGTTGATCTCCTTCAGAATGGATTGGTTGGATCTCCTTGCAGTCCAAGAGACTCTCAAGAGTCTTTTCCAACACCACAGTTCAAAAGCATCAATTCTTCAGTGCTCAGCCTTCACAGTCCAACTCTCACATCCATACATGACCACAGGAAAAACCATAGCCTTGACTAGACGGACCTTGGTTGGCAAAGTAATGTCTCTACTTTTGAATATGCTATCTAGGTTGGTCATAACTTTTCTTCCAAGGAGTAAGCATCTTTTAATTTCATGGCTGCAGTCACCATCTGCAGTGATTTTGGAGCCCAAAAAAATAAAGTCTGAAACTGTTTCTACTGTTTCCCCATTTATTTCCCATGAAGCGATGGGACCAGATGGCATGATCTTTGTTTTCTGAATGTTGAGCGTTAAGCCAACTTTTTCACTCTCCTCTTTCACTTTCATCAAGAGGCTTTTAGTTCCTCTTCACTTTCTGCCATAAGGGTGGTGTCATCTGCATATCTGAGGTTATGGATATTTCTTCCAGCAATCTTGATTTCAGCTTGTGTTTCTTCCAGTCCAGCGTTTCTCATGATGTACTCTGCATAGAAGTTAAATAAGCAGGGAGACAATATACAGCCTTGACGTACTCCTTTTCCTATTTGGAACCAGTCTGTTATTCCATGTCCAGTTCGAACTGTTGCTTCCTGACCTGCATACAGATTTCTTAAGAGGCAGGTTAGGTGGTCTGGTATTCCCATCTCTTTCAGAATTTTCCACAGTTTATTGTGATCCACAGAGTCAAAGGCTTTGACATAGTCAAGAAAGCAGAAATAGATATTTTTCTGGAACTCTCTTGCTTTTTCCATGATCCAGCAGATGTTGGCAATTTGATCTCTGGTTCCTCTGCCTTTTCTAAATCCAGCTTGAACATCAGGGAGTTCACGGTTTACATATTGCTGAAGCCCAGCTTGGAGAATTTTGAGCCTTACTTTACTAGCATGTGAGATGAGTGCAATTGTGTGGTCGTTTGAGCATTCTTTGGCATAGGTTTTCTTTGGGATTGGAATGAAAACTGACGTTTTCCAGTCCTGTGGTCACTGCTGAGTTTTCCAAACTTGCTGGCATATTGAGTGCAGCACTTTCACAGCATCATCTTTCAGGATTTGAAACAGCTCAACTGGATGGCAAAAACCACTATAATATTGTAAAGAAATTAGCTTCCAGTTAAAATAAATTAATTTAACAAAAAATTTGATGAATTTGAGCGTACAACACTAAAGATTTCTCTTCAGTGAAGGCTGCCATGAATAAAGTTAATAGAGATCTGACAGACTTGAAGAAGATGATGGCAATCTCTAGAACTAATGAGGAATTATTGTCTAGACATATAAGGAAGGCTAGCAAATCATCAAGAAAATGTTAGCATCATCAACAGAAAATAAAGCAATTTAAGGAACAGAAAACTTCAACAGCTAACAACCCCACAGAGAGATGCTCAAACTCATTCAAAATCAGAGATGCAAATTAAAGCAACAAGAAATTATCATTTTATATCTATTTGCAGGTGACAAAACTGTGATAACTTTTCTAAGTAATATTCAGATTCAGCTTCCATGTCATTCTTTTGTATCGTCATTTTTCTTTCTCCTTTGTCACAGTAAGCATAATTATAATTATCATGACTGGTATTTTAGCACCTTTAAATTAACACTTGTCCTGTCCTTTTCTGCCCTGTAATTTAGAGATATAACTTTCTCATGAAATTACTCAAAGTAACTAATGACCAATCAAGTCTTCCAGCTGATCTGGGCTGGATATACCCTTTGAAAAGAAACTGAATCACACAGTTGTATCCTACTCTTTGCCATCCCATGGACTGTAGCCTGCCTGGCTTCTCTGTCCATGGGATTCTTCAGGCAAGAATACTGGAGTGGGTTGCCATTTCCTTCTCCAACGGATCTTCCCGACTCAGGGATCAAACCTGGGTCTCCTGTATTGTAGGCAGATTCTTTACTGACTGAGCCACTAGGGAAGCCCTCTGAAAACTAACCTAATTTTCTTCATTACTCTTTTTTATTTTTTTCCTGTTTCATGTATATTGATGCCTTTAGATTTTCTACTGAAAAATTAATTCAACAGATTATTTCTAGCTTGATCACAATAGAATCAAGTAATTCTGCTCAGTTCTTGGGAAGTCAATGAATTAATTTGCTATCCATAATTATTATCATATTAAAGATATTTATTCTATTTATTAAATATCTTTGATATGTTTAATCTGTTTTCCTTTAGTAACCTGTGGGTGACAACATTATCAATTTGGAAAATCTACCAATTTACAAAAATAAATAGTGTAAATCAGGGCAAAACTAGAGAGGTGAAATAATGAGCTGTTTATTTTTTTCTCAAAGAAAAGGAGTAATAATAAATCTCTTACTATGAGGCAGTCTTAATAACAGAAAACTATTAATGTCAACTCTGATAAATGTCATTGCATTTATTTAAATGACTTTAAAATGGTTGTGAGACACTTTCTGCCAAAGCTAAGAAAGGAGAAATTACTGAAAGGGAATAAATTTAAGTTAAATCCCTCTGGAGAAAACAAGAAACAGGTAAACAGTTAAAAATTATGAGGCTCATTTATTTCCCAGGTGAGCAAAAGCAATTAGAGAGCTCCTTCTTTCAACTAGCTATTGGATATTGAGAAAAGGAGAATTTCCTGCCATATCAGTAAACAAGGCGATCGCAGTCATCAGTGGTTGCAGCCCTCTCATGTGAGCTTCTGAGCCCTAAGGGCACTCAGGAAGGGCAAGAATACCTGAGATCCAGCAGCCATCAGACTGCAGCCTCAAGGAACCTCGGAATGTGCCAAACACAAGAAACCGGCCCCAACTTGCTGAGATGCACATGAAAGGGATGATTTAAGTGAGTCCAGACTCTTGCATCTTCCTACACATAGAAGTCAACCCTGAATATTCATTGGAAGGACTGATGCTGAAGCGGAAGCTCCAATACTTGGGCAACCTGATGCAAGGAGCCACCTTTTCTGACTCATTGGCAAAGACCCTGATGCTGGGAAAGGTTGGAGGCAGGAGGAGAAGGTGGCAATAGAGGATGAGATGACTGGATGGCCTCATCGACTCAATGGACAATGAGTTTGAGCAAACTCTGGGAGATAGTGAAGGACAGGGAAGCCTGGTATGCTGCAGTTCACGGGGTTGCAAAGAGTTGGAAATGACTGAGCAACTGAACAACAACAACAACATACATAGAAAAGTGCTAAATTGCTTAACTTGGAAGATCTGGTTTTCTTTAGCAATAATCTTTTGATGTTCAGACTACTTGCCCTTTGTTGCAAAACTTCTATATAACCTGGCTCCTTCCCTAACCTCCTTGGAGCAATTCTCTCAGGGTTACTTGTGATGCTTTCTCCTAGGCTTGAAGTCCTAAAACTTCCCATCAAATGAAACATAACTCTCAACTTTTAGGTTGTGAATATTTTTAAAGTTTATAATATATTATAATAAGTTGTCCAAACTATTTCTTGCTTGAAAAGGCATACCCTTTTTTCCTTTCACACTCTATTTGAGAATTTCATATTTTTTTTTATTTTTGGATATAATTTTCAGTCACATTAAACAAAAGTATTCCTGACTATGAATAGACTTTCCAGATACATTTAATTCACTCAAACACTATTTCTAGAGGATAGATGTCTAATGGATACAAACTGCAATGAAAAGAAGTGATGGATGAGGCTGCTATCCTAAAAGATAACAAACACCATGAACAATTTCTTTTATAGTCCAAAGGCCAAAATTCCCTTTACAGTCCTTGGACAAATTTATTAGGAAGTAAGCTCTTTGTTTCTGTTTTATCTTCCCTATGAGAGAATTCCCTCTGTGGAATTCTCAAGAGAGTGCAGATCTGTGTGAACAGCAGATAAGTTCCCTCAACACTCACCAAATATTGTTCTTTATTTCTTTTTTTGTCTCCTATTCTTTTTCTGCCTCCTCTGACTTTGAAGTTTTTAAATATGCTCAATTTGTCAATTCATGGGCCAGTACTTCATTTCAGTTCAGTTCAGTTGCTCAGTCGTGTCCAACTCTTTGCGACCCCATGGACTGCAGCACGCCTAGACTCCCTGTCCATCCCCAACTTCCAGAGTTTACTAAACTATTTTAATTATAATATATTTTAATGTCTGAAGCAGAAGGCTTAGTCTCTCATTGGAGCTTTTTTTTTTTATTCTTTAAGTTTTCTTATACGTTTACTTTTCTATATGAACTATAGCATTAACTTGTTTACTCAATATAAAAAGATTTTTTTTAACTGCAATGTGTTAAAATTTTAAATCCATTTTTAAAATGATATTTTATGATGTTGGATCTTTCTTTAAAAAGGAAGAATGTCTTCCCATGCATCAAAACTATCATTTGTCTCATTTAAAATTATTTAAAAATTTTTCTAACATAGGGTTTGTATTTTTCTATTGTAAGTTTATTCATAAGCATTTACTCATATGATGTGGCTCTAGTAATACATGCCTCACCAAAACAAAATTGAGAAGTAATATGATGTCAGTTATACTATAGGTTAATGGAATTACATCATTATTCAAAATGTTTCATAAATAAAACCCAGAACCTAAAAAGTTTCATATGCAGTTCTGCTGATCATTCATGAAACAGAAACTCTGATAATAAAAAGTCTTTAAAAAATATTAAAAACTGAAGATGTTCTAACTCATAATACAAGGCTACCATAGCTTAGAACTCAAAACAAGATTAGTACAATACAAAAAAGGAAAATCATAATATAGACTAAGAAAAATAAAGTGTTAGCACAGGTTCAATAATATAGATAATAAAACATATAGTGAAAAATTGTGATTTATTCCTAGAATACGTTTAGTTTATATTAAATACATTTAATCTACTTCATGACATTACTAAATTAAAGAGGAAAACCAGTATAATAATATGTACAGAAAATAACACAGTTCAACAAAATTTATCATTTAGTTAAAAAATTAAAAATTAAATTAAAAATTTGAGGAAATTCCCTTAACTTGTGAAAAGACATTTATAAAACTAAACTAAAACAAAATAGCTTATTATTATACTTACCATAAACTATTGTGATATAAGCATGAATATATATGCAAAGAAAAGAATGAGTAGGGATATAAAAAAGAAAATATTAAAAAGCCTACAGCTAAAAACAGGACAAAACGAAATAAATACATCAGTCTGTTCATGTCAACTTCTCCATGTATTGAAAACTATTTTGAAAGACACCTTTTTAAAATAGAGACTATCTAGAAAGTTGCCACCTAACTGAGGAGTGCACACAATTTCACTGTTTCTGTTTGTGTTTACCATTTATCACATCATCAGGGATACTGTCAAAAGAAGTAATACTGTACTGCATGACAAAAAGTATTATAGTCATGGCTAATTCAAATGTGAGCTAGAGCTGGCCTGCAGTTGATCTAGAAAGGCTTTGTCCCTAGTTCAGGGTATGCATGCATGTCTGCCTTTTATCTCTCACTACAATGCTTATCTGCAGCCTCTTGTCTCTTCCTTCACCATATTCTTTGTCTTTAAATAAAAGCTTTATGTTAAATGGGTCTGGTGACTCATTTCAAATACACAGACTGGGAAAACAATAGGAGTACCCACACAGGCTTCCCTGGTGGCTCAGGCAGTAAAGAATCTGCCTGCAAGGCAGGAGACCCGTTTTTGATCCCTGGGTGGGGAAGTTCCCCTGGAGAAGGGAATAGCGACCCACTCCAGTATTCTTAGCTCAGCTGATAAAGAATCCACACGCATTGCAGGAGACCTCAGTTGGATTCCTGCTTTGGGAAGTTCCCCTGGAGCAGAGATAGGCTACTCACTCCAGTATTCATGGACTTCCCTGGAGGCTCAGATGATAAAGAGTCACCCGCAGTAGGGGAGACCTGGGTTCGATCCCTGGGTTGGAATGATCCCTTGGAGGAGGCCATGGTAACCCACTCCAGTATTCTTGACTGGAGAATCCCCATAGACAGAGGAGCCTAGCAGACTACAGTCCATCGGGTTGCAAAGAGGCGTGATTTAGCCACTAAGCACAGCCAGTATTCTTGCCTGGAGAATTCCATGGACAGAGGAGCCTGGTGAACTACAGTCCCTGGGTCTGCAAAGAGTCAGGCACGACTTTGCAACCAATACTCTCGCTTTTCACCCACCCAGCATAGTCAGCTGTCAGTAAAATTTTACATTTTCAGTGGTCAGGTATGTACTGATTTTGTTTATTCCTAATTCCAATGATCAGGTAGCTGAAATTCTTCTGCACAGTGGAAGCATATTTCATTGAAACAGTGTTCTTTTTCAACACTGATTAACAGGCTAACCAAAAGAATGAATTGTAATTTTAAAATGAGTATACCATTTTAAAGAAAACAAAGACAGTGATAGCATTTATGACAAATTCTATTCTGTCTGCTTAAAATAAAAATGCATTAGTAAAACAAAAGTGACACTATATTTACCCCAAATCAGTAAGTTGGTTTCAGCAAAATAATTACACATCAAATTGCATTAATGTTAATTTTAATATTATTGCTTTAGGATATTTTAAACACTACTTGTAAATATATTTGCTTTGAGGGTTATCTAATTGCTTTAAATTTAAAACATTATAACTTTATGTAAATACATACTTAAATATTCCAAAGTCATTTTTTTAAGTAAAATTCTTATTACATTGCTCATTGATAAAATGTTTTAGAATGTTTGTTTATTCACCTTTATGAATTTTTCCCTCATTATATTTTATGAGCAGCCCCAAATCTAGAGATATCACACCCCAAGTGCAAATATTTCAACACTTGGGGTTATCCAAACTTAGTCAATTTTGTGTTCTGAAATTCTAAGATTTTTTTTCAAGAAATCGCAGTGTGGAACTGTTTCTCCATTTTTAAGGGTATGCCCCTCTGTCTACGCTAGCCATCTGATAGGTGCACTTAAGCCTAACCTGTTAGGTTAAATACCACCAGGTGTGTGGGCACATGCTAAATCACTTCGGTCTTGTCCGACAGTTTGCTACCCTATCCATGGGATTCTCCAGGCAAGAATACTGGAGTGGCTTGTCATGCTTTCCACATGGCGCTTAGTGGCAAAGAACCCGCCTGCCAATGGAAGAGACATAAGAGACCTGGGTTCAGTCCCTGGGCGGGGAGGATCCCCGAGGAGGAAATGGCAACCCACTGCAGTATTCTTGCCTGGGAAATCCCAGGGACAGAGGTGCCAAGTGGGTTACAGTCCGTGGGGTCGCATAGACTTGAACATGACTAAAGCAACTTAGCACCGCCACCAGCACCTTCTCTGTACCAAGAAGATGAGGATGACTAAATCTCTAGAAACTCTTCTTTTAAGAAGTTGTTGTTTAGTCACTCAGTTGTGTCTGACTTTTTGTGACCCCATGGACTGTAGCCTGCTAGGCTCCTCTGTCCATAGGATTTCCCAGGCAAGAATACTGGAGTGGGTTGCCTTTTCTTCTCCAGGGGATCTTCCCCACTTACGGATTGAACGCGTGACTCTTGCGTCCTGCATTGCCAAGCAGATTCTTTACCAATGAGCCACCTGGGAAGCCTTTCTTTTAAGAAGAAAGAAAGTGAAGTTGCTCAGTCGTGTCTGACTCTTTGTAACCCCATGGACTGTAGCCTACTAGGCTCCTCCATCCATGGAATTTTCCAGGCAAGAGTACTAGAGTGGGTTACCATTTCCTTCGCCAGGGACCTTCTAGATCCAGGATTAAACCTGGGTCTCCTGCATTGCAGGCAGATGCTTTACCATGTGAACCACCAGGGAAGCCCACAAGGTGCTTCTTTTAAGAAGGCAAGCACTTAAATCCACATAACAACTTTACACTTATTTGCTTAGCCTGCCTGGTAACCTCCTGTTTCTGGCTCTTTCACCAACATCTACTCTTATCTTTAATTGGAGATGGCATTAAAAGTGGTGGTGTGAGCCATTTCAAGGAGTTATGTAGTATTCCTGGTCTGTTTCTTATATACTGAAAGTATATAGGTTATTAAACTTCTGTTTGTTTTTCTCCTGTTAATCTGTTTTTTTTTTTTTTTCTAAAAGCAAGGAGAGCTCAGCCAAGAAACTAGAAGGGTAAAGGGAAAATTTTATTTTCCTCTCCTATAGAGTGATTTCAGAGAAGACCCAGTAGGGAGCCAGGAGTTTGATCCCCACTGGGTGATAATGCAGCCCATTCTATGGTGTCATTACCCTTGCTGATTTCCTGATCTCCTGCTGTACTGCTCTGCAGAAGCCAGATATAGCCCCTGGCCTCCTAAAGCTGATATTCAATAGAGAGGGATGAACAAAACTAAGTTTATTCATTTATTTATTTATTATTCTGTGAGATTTGACACCTCTCTAGACCAAATGTTGACCCCTTTCCATAGCAAACCTCTAAATTCTGAATATACAGTGCCCATTGGAAATGGGTTGGTTTATATTTATTTTTCCTACAGTCAGTTGAAAAACAAACATTATGTTCATAGTGTTATTAGAAATTTAATTTGCCTTGTTCCTAATAATACTAAGACTTCTGAGTCACAGGTGCTGCCCCCTCAGTCCTTTCCCTGTCTTCCTCCTTTTCAAATCTTCTGATTAAGGGCAGCCCACTATGAAGCCTTGGGTATCGATTTAGAGACTCTAATAGAGTCACACACTAGTAAATGATATTGTGTGAACCTTTCAGAGCAAGTCTGATTTGATAGTTTGAGACCAGAAGCCCTGACTGTCCAGAGACGCTTGTGGCAAAAGGGAAAAGATCTGACGAATACAAAGAGCTTCTAGCAGGCTGGCTTCTCTCAAGGTCCTTGAATGTTTCATTCATTTGTTTGTTTGTATTTTTGCAGTTCCTGCTAAGTTTAGGTAACTGTTGCAGCCGTTTTCCAACTGCCCTGAGCAGTCCCTTTGTTTGCCTCTGGTAGACACATGCCTGCCTGGCATACATTTTTCTACTCTGATTTTCAGGGTAGGTCTTATGCAGGTGCCCCCGTGATGGGAGCCTAGTAGGGACAGGCATGTTATACAAGCCAGGATCTCTTTCTTGCCTCGAAACTCCCTAAATAAAGAGTTGTGATCGATGTTTTATAAAACAATGTTGGATTGAGTGATTGGCCCCTGAAGTTACTGACCTACGTTATGCTCTGAAGAGCATTCAAGGGCAGAGATCAGGAATAAGGCACTCTGTGCTCTTGGAAAACAGGCAGAACAAGCCCTCAGATACTTATTTTCAGGGAAAATTTGCATTAACCAAAATTCTTGCATCTTGCCATAAATAGGAAAGTACTAAAACCATTGACTAATATATGTTCCATGTGACTAGCTGGCACCATCCTTCCATTGAGATGTGTGCCTGATTACAGCTACCCTCTTACCAAAAAAGCATATATACTGAACTCCTCCCCTTTCCTCTTTGGAACACTTTCTCTGAGATTTCTGTGAAGCTGTCTCCTGGGCTATAGTTCTCAGCAAGATGTGAAATAAACTCAACTCATAGCTTTTCATGCATTTTCCCCCCCTACTCCACAGTTTGTTCACCATCTCCTTCTTAGTTAAAGAGCTTAAGCATCTGCCAGTTGTCTTCTTGTCTGCCTGAACATATATCAGTCCTTGAGTGACTGTAGTATATTTGTACTATAAAAATTTCATCCTTTCCAATCATTTGCAGGTCTGGGCATCCTCCTAAGCTTCCTGAGACATTTCTCTCTTTCCTTGTTTTCTCCACTTTCTCCCTTTGCTGATACAAAACATTTCTTCTATCAATGCAATAATTATGGGCACAAATTATAGAAGGAGTCTGGCTGTCATCCTTGCACAAATAACTGTTCTTATTCTTTTTCTCTGGAAATGATTTACTTATAAAAGAGTAGAAGATGTAATTTCAGGGTATCATATTCTAGATCTAGGTACACTTTCAGTTATCGCTTCAAGAAATTCCATGTCTACAGATGGATTCAGTAGTGAAATACATCTCTAAACACATTCTAGAACAGGATACTTATCCTAATTGTGGCCTTTAATAGGGCAGATATTCTAGCTGTAGCAAGGACTGTTGCAAGCATCTTCACACTCAGCACTCTGCCCTGAACCCAAGAGCATCCAAGAATCTCTAGGAGGTCAGAATCAAAATAATGAGGTTAACACAACTTGTTAACCTCCAGCAAACTCATACTTACTTAGTTATATGCCATAGAAGCAGGATGAAAAATCAATGTACCTCTATTGTTCAGTTACTCTGTTGTGTCCGACTCTGCAACCCCAAGGACTGCAGCATGCCAGGCTTTTCTGGCCTTCAAACCTCCCAGAGTTTGCTCAAACTCATATCCATTGAGTCAGTTATGCCATCCAACCATCTCATCCTCTGTCCTCCCCTTCTCTTCCTGCCTTCAACTTTTCCCAATATCAGGGTATTTTCCAATGAGTCAGCTCTTCACATCAGGTGGTAAAAGTATTGGAGCTTCAGTTTCAGGATCAGTCCTTTTAGTGAATATTAAGGATTGATTTCCTTTGACTGGTTTGATCTCCTTGCAGTCCAAGGGACTCTCAAGAGTCTTCTCCAACACCACAGTTCAAAAGCATCAATTCTTCAGCGCTCAGATTTCTTTATGGTACAACTCTCACATCCATAGTTGACTACTGGAAAGACCATAGCTTTGACTATACAGAACTTTGTTGGCAAAGTAATGTCTCTGCTTTTTAATATGCTGTCTAGATTGATCATAACTTTGCTTTAAAAGAGCAAGCATCTTTTTATTTCATGGCTGCAGTCACCATATGCAGTGATTTTGGAGTCCAAGAAATAAAATCTGTCACTGTTTCCATTGTTTCCCTATCTATTTGGCATGAAGTGATGAGACCAGATGCCATGATTTTCGTTTTTGGAACGTTGAGTTTTAAGACAACTTTTTCATTCTCCTCTTTCAATTTCATCAAGAAGCTCTTTAGTTCCTCTTCACTTTCTGCCATAAGGATAGTGTCATCTGCATATCTGAGGTTATTGATATTTCTCCCAGCAATCTTGATTCCAGCTTGTGCTTCCTCCAGCCAAGCATTTCCCATGATGTCTCTGCATAGAAGTTATATAAGCAGGGTGACAATATACAGCCTTGATGTACTCCTTTTCCAATTTGGAACCAGTCCATTGTTCCATGTCTGGTTCTAACTGCTGCTTCTTGACCTGCATACAGAATTCCAAGGAGGCAGGTTAGGTGGTCTGGTGTCCCCATCTCTTGAAGACTTTTCCACAGTTTGTTGTGATTCACACAGTTAAAGGCTTTTGCATGGTCAATGAAGCAGAAATCAATGTTTTTCTGAAATTCTCTGGCTTTTTCTATGACCTAACAGATGTTGGCAAATTTGATCTCTGGTTCCTCTGCCATTTTAAATCCAGCTTGAACATCTGGAAGTTCTCGGTTCATGTACTGTTGAAGTATGGCTTGGAGAATTTTGAACATTACTTTACTAGCACGTGAAATGAGTGCAATTGTGTGGTAATCTGAACATTCTTTGAAATTGCACTTCTTTGGGATTGGAATGAAAACTGATCTTTTCCAGTCCACTGCTGAGTTTTCAAATTTGCTGGCATATTGAGTGCAACACTTTTACAGCACCATCTTTTAGGATTTGAAATAGCTCCACTGGAATTCTGTCACCTCCACTAGCTTTGTTTGTGGTGATGCTTCCTAAGGCCCACTTGACTTCTCATTCCAGGATGTCTGGCTCTGGGTGAGTGATCATACTATCGAGGGGTCACACCATCATGGTTATCTGGTCATGAAGATCTTTTTTGTACAGTTCTTTTGTGTATTCTTGCCATCTCATCTTAGTGTCTTCTGTTTCTGTTAGGTACATACCATTTCTGTCCTTTATTGAGCCCATCTTTGCATGAAATGTTCCCTTCAGTTCAGTTCAGTCACTCAACCATGTCTGACTCTTTGCGACCCCTTGGTATCTCTAATTTTCTTGAAGAGATCTCTAGTCCGTCCCATTCTATTGTTATCCTCTATTTCTTTGCGTTGTTCACTTAGGAGGACGGTTTTCTTTGGAACTGTTGCTAACCTTTGGAACTTTGCATTCAAATTGGTATATCTTTCCTTTTCCCCTTTGCCTTTAGCATCTGTTTTCTCAGCTATTTGTAAGGCCTCCTCAGGCAGCCATTTTGCCTTTTACATTTCTTCTTCTCTACCTAGGCGCTAAACTTGTGGACTTAATCCAAGCACATTTTAATGAATGTCACTTTTCTATGATAATAGACCATGCTGATTTGGCCAGAAGAACTCAAAGAGTTAATTGCTAGTCACAGCTTTCAGCGCAGAAAAGATGAGCTCAATTTCGTAATTATTTTTTTAAATTCACACTTGTGTCCTAAGACACAAGGGGAATTATAAAGCAATCTACGAGTTTTCTAGTGAAAACAACTGTCATAATTAGGAAATCAAATCAAAACATAAAGAAATTCAGGTCTTCCCTGGTGGCTCAGATGGTGAAGCATCTGCCTGCAATGCAGGTGACTTGGGAAGATCCCCTGGAGAAGGAAATGGCAACCCATTCTAGTACTCTTGCCTGGAAAATTCCATGGACAGAGGAGACTTGAAGGCTACAGTCCATGTGGTCATAAAAAGTCAAACATGAGTGACTTCACTTCTCTTCTTCAAAGAAATTCAATGTCAAATGAATTGACAGACATTTTTTTTAATTTTTAAATTTTTCTTAATTTTAATTTTTTACTTTACAATACTGTATTGGTTTTGCCATACATTGACATGAATCCACCACAGGTGTACATGAGTTCCCAACCCTGAACCCTCCTCCCACCACCCTCCCCATATCATCTCTCTGGGTCATCCCAGTGCACCAGCCCGAGCATCCTGTATCCTGTATCGAACATAGACTAGCGATTTGTTTCTTACATGATAGTATATATGTTTCAATGCCTTCTCCCAAATCATCCCACCCTCTCCCTCTCCCACAGAGTCCAAAAGTCTGTTCTATACATCTGTGTCTCTTTTGCTGTCTTGCATACAGGGTTATCATTACCATCTTTCTAAATTCCATATATATGTGTTAGTATATTGTATTGGTGTTTTTCTTTCTGGCTTACTTCACTCTGTATAATTGGCTCCAGTTTCATCCATCTCATTAGAACTGATTCAAATGTATTCTTTTTAATCACTGAGTAATACTCCATTGTGTGTATGTACCACAGCTTTCTTATCCATTGTCTGCTGATGGACAATCTAGGTTGCTTCCATGCCCTGGCTATTATAAACAGTGCTGTGATGAACACTGGGGTACATGTGTCTCTTTCATTTGTGGTTTCCTCGGTGTGTATGCCCAGTAGTGGGACTGCTGGGTCATATGGCAGTTCTATTTGCATTTTTTTTAAGGAATCTCCACACTGTTCTCCATAGTGGCTGTACTAGTTTGCATTCCCAGCAACAGTGTAAGAGGGTTCCCTTTTCTCCACACCCTCTCCAGCATTTATTGCTTGCAGACTTTTGGATCACAGCCATTCTGATTGGTGTGAAATGGTACCTCATTGTGATCTTGATTTGCATTTCTCTGATAATGAGTGATGTTGAGCATCTTTTCATGTGTTTGTTAGCCATCCGTATGTCTTCTTTGGAGAAATGTCTATTTAGTTCTTTGGCCCATTTTTTGATTGGGTCACTTATTTTTGTGGAATGGAGCTGCATAAGTTGCTTGTATATTTTCGACATTAGTTGTTTGTCAGTTGCTTCATTTGCTATTATATTCTCCCATTCTGAAGGCTGTCTTTTCACCTTGCTTATATTTTCCTTTGTTGTGCAGAAGCTTTTAATTTTAATTAGATCCCATTTGTTTATTTTTGCTTTTATTTCCAGTATTCTTGGAGGTGGATCATAGAGGATCCTGCTATGATTTATGTCGGAGAGTGTTTTGCCTATGTTCTCCTCGAGGAGTTTTATAGTTTCTGGTCTTACATTTAGATCTTTAATCCATTTTGAGTTTATTTTTGTGTGTGGTGTTAGAAAGTGATCTAGTTTCATTCTTTTACAAGTGGTTGACCAGTTTTCCCAGCACCACTTGTTAAAGAGATTGTCTTTAATCCATTGTATATTCTTGCCTCCTTTGTCGAAGATAAGGAAGTTTTATAGTTTTCTATATATAGGTCTTTAGTTTCTTTAGGTAGATATATTCCTAAGTATTTTATTCTTTTCATTGCAATGGTGAATGAAATTGTTTCCTTAATTTCTTTTCTGCTTTCTCATTATTAGTGTATAGGAATGCAAGGGATTTCTGTGTGTTGATTTTATATCCTGCAACTTTACGATATTCCTTGATTAGCTCTAGTAATTTTCTGGTAGAGTCTTCAGGGTTTTCTAGGTAGAGGATCATGTCACCTAAAAACAGTGAGAGTTTTCCTTTTTCTTTTCCAATTTGGATTCCTTTTATTTCTTTTTCTGCTCTGATTGCTGTGGCCAAAACTTCCAGAACTATGTTGAACAGTAGCGGTGAAAGTGGGCACCCTTGTCTTGTTCCTGACTTTAGGGGAAATGCTTTCAATTTTTCACCATTGAGGATAATGTTTGCTGTGGGTTTGTCATATATAGCTTTTATTATGTTGAGGTATGTTCCTTCTATTTCTGCTTTCTTGAGAGTTTTTATCATAAATGGATGTTGAATTTTGTCAAAGGCCTTCTCTGCATCTATTGAGATAATCATATGGCTTTTATTTTTCAATTTGTTAATGTGGTGAATTACATTGATTGATTTGTGGATATGGAAGAATCCTTGCATCCCTGGGATAAAGCCCACTTGGTCATGGTGTATGATCTTTTTAATGTGTTGTTGGATTTTGATTGCTAGAATTTTGTTGAGGATTTTTGCATCTATGTTCATAAGTGATATTGGCCTGTAGTTTTCTTTTATTTGTAGCATCTTTGTCAGCTTTTGGTATTAGGGTGATTGTGGCCTCATAGAATGAGTTTGGAAGTTTACCTTCCTCTGCAATTTTCTGGAAGAGTTTGAGTAGGAAAAGTGTTAACTCTTCTCTAAATTTTTTGTGCAATTCAGCTGTGAAGCCATCTGGACCTGGGCTTTTGTTTGCTGGAAGATTTCTGATTACAGTTTCAATTTCCACGCTTGTGATGGGTCTGTTAAGATTTTTTATTTCTTCCTGGTTCAGTTTTGGAAAGTTGTACTTTTCTAAGAATTTGTCCATTTCTTCCACGTTGTCCATTTTATGGGCATATAATTGCTGATAGTAGTCTCTTATGATCCTTTGTATTTCTGTGTTGTCTGTTGTGATCTCTCCATTTTCATTTCTAATTTTATTGATTTGATTTTTCTCCCTTTGTTTCTTGATGAGTCTGGCTAATGGTATGTCAATTTTATTTATCCTTTCAAAGAACCAGCTTTTGGCTTTGTTGATTTTTGCTATGGTCTCTTTTGTTTCTTTTGCATTTATTTCTGCCCTAATTTTTAAGATTTCTTTCCTTCTACTAACTCTGGGGTTCTCCATTTCTTCCTTTTCTAGTTGCTTTAGGTGTAGAGTTAGGTTATTTATTTGACTTTTTTCTTGTTTCTTGAGGTAAGCCTGTATTGCTATGAGCTTTCCTATTAGCACTGCTTTTATAGTGTCCCACAGGTTTGGGGTTGTTGTGTTTTCATTTTCATTTGTTTCTATGCATATTTTGATTTCTTTTTTGATTTCTTCTGTGATTTGTTGGTTATTCAGAAGTGTGTTGTTCAGCCTCCATATGTTGGAATTTTTAATAGTTTTTCTCCTGTAATTGAGATCTAATCTTAAGGCATTGTGGTCAGAAAAGATGCTTGGAATGATTTCAATTTTTTGAATTTATCAAGGCTAGATTTATGGCCCAGGATGTGATCTATCCTGAAGAAGCTTCCATAAGCACTTGAGAAAAAGGTGAAATTCATTGTTTTAGGGTGAAATGTCCTATAGATATCAATTAAGTCCATCTGGTCTATTGTATCATTTAAAGTTTTCGTTTCTTTGTTAATTTTCTGTTTAGATGATCTGTCCATAGGTGTGAGTGGGGTATTAAATTCTCCCACTATTATTGTGTTATTGTTAATTTCCCCTTTCATACTTGTTAGCATTTATCTTACATATTGTCATTCTCCTATGTTGGGTGCATATGTATTTATAATTGTTATATCTTCTTCTTGGATTGATCCTTTGATCATTATGTAGTGACCTTCTTTGTCTCTTTTCACAGCCTTTGTGTTAAAGTCTATTTTATCGGATATGAGTATAGCTACTCCTGCTTTCTTTCGGTCTCTATTTGCGTGGAATATCTTTTTCCAGCCCTTCACTTTCAGTCTGTATGTGTCCCTTGTTTTGAGGTGGGTCTCTTGTAGGCAACATATATAGGGGTCTTGTTTTCATATCCATTCAGCCAGTCTTTTTTTTTTTTGGTTGGGGCATTCAACCCATTTATGTTTAAGGTAATTATTGATAAGTATGATCCCATTGCCATTTACTTTATTGTTTTGGGTTCAGGTTTATACACCCTTTCTGTGTTTCCTGTCTAGAGACTATCCTTTAGCATTTGTTGGAGAATTGGTTTGGTGGTGCTGAATTCTCTCAGCTTTTACTTGTCTGTAAAATTTTTGATTTCTCCTTCATATCTGAATGAGATCCTTGCTGGGTACAGTAATCTGGGCTGTAGGTTATTTTCTTTCATCATTTTAAGTATGTTTTGCCATTCCCTCCTGGCCTGAGGTGTTTCTATTGAAAGATCTGCAGTTATCCTTATGGAAATCCCCTTGTGTTATTTGTTGTTTTTCCCTTGCTGCTTTTAATATTTGTTCTTTATGTTTGATCTTTGTTAATTTGATTAATATGTGTCTTGGGGTGTTTTGCCTTGGGTTTATCCTGTTTGGGACGCTCTGGGTTTCTTAGACGTGGGTGATTATTTCCTCCCCCATTTTAGGGAAGTGTTTCATATTGTCCTGGAGGTCTCTGAGATTTTCCTCATTTCTTTGAATTCATTTTTCTTTTTTCCTCTCTGATTCATTTATTTCTACCATGCTATCTTCTATTTCACTAATCCTATCTTCTGCCTCCGTTATTCTACCATTTGTTGCCTCCAGAGTGTTTCTGATCTCATTTATTGCATTATTCATTATATATTGACTCTTTTTTATTTCTTCTAGGTCCTTGTTAAACCTTTCTTGCATCTTCTCAATCCTTGTCTCCAGACTATTTATCTGTGATTCCATTTTTATTTCAAGATTTTGGATCATTTTCACTATCATTATTCAGAATTCTTTCTCAGGTAGATTCCCTATTTCTTCCTCTTTTATTTAGTTTGGTGGACATTTATCCTGTTCCTTTAGCTACTGGGTATTCCTCTGTTTCTTCATCTTGGTTATATTACTGCTTTTGGGGTGGCCTTTCTGTATTCTGGCAGTTGACACAGACTTTTTAAAAGCTTCAGCGAACATTTCTGATTTTCTTATACCTTTCCTTCCTCATATGCATCCCCATCCCAGATTATTTCATACTTGGTATAATTGTTTACATAATACACAAAGATATTTTTATGTAAAACTGAAAGTCCTGCATCAATCCCCACAACTCATTTTCTGCCTTATCCTTTGAGCAAATGTTATTATTAAAGTACTATGCACCACTATTTGTCATCTTTTTAGAAGAAGAGGTTTTAACTACTCATGAGAAAATGCATAATTATTACATCAGTCAAATTAGCTAAAAAATACGTCCCAGGTAATTATTTACCTTTTTTGAAATATTCTTGCTGTAGAGAGACCAAAAAAATCCTCACAAAATGTATGATGTGATATGAATACAATACATTCTCAGTATACTAAGATATGATGTTAATTTATAAAACAAATTTGTGATAAAACTTACAAAATTCTAAAATCACTTGATGTCTAAAACAACTATTTTATAATATTATCAATAGTCTAGTTAGTAAAAGGAATTTATAATATAAGTGGTAATATTTCATATCATAATTTTAATCTGAGATTTTAAATTTTAAAACTTAAGTTTTAAAAATGATTTATGTTGAAATTGAAGTTTTCACATACAAAGAACTTTATATGTAAATAGAAGATATAGCAAGTATAAAATATTAACTACTTTATTTTCCAGTGTGCAATATCATAGATCTTAATAATTTTTGATGACCTTCTAACAAATATACTTAATGTTATACTAAAATGGTGGTCACAAGACTATATGACTCACAGTGATGTTGCCTCCTTGATCTAACTTTCAAACAGAAAGTATGCACACATATGTCTTTGATATGTGTATAATTTTTGGAATCCTATTTTATTGGGTTATAATCCATGGTCAACAAAAAAATCTGAAATGCAGTACTTGGATGCAATCTCAAAAACAACAGAATGATCTCTGTTCGTTTCCACGGCAAACCATTCAAAATCACTGTAATCCTAGCCATCCCCCAACCAGTAACACTGAAGAAGCTGAAGTAGAACAGTTCTATGAAGACCTATAAGGCCTTTTAGAGCTAACACCCAAAAAAGATGTCCTTTTCATTATAGGGGACTGGAATGCAAAAGTAGGAAGTCAAGAAACACCTGGAATAACAGGCAAATTTGGCCTTGGAATGCAGAATGAAGCAGGGCAAAGACAAATAGAGATTTCCCAAGAAAATGCACTGGTCATAGCAAACACCTTCTTCCAACAACACAAGAGAAGACTTTACACATTCACATTACCAGATGGTCTACTCTGAAATCAGATTGATTATATTCTTTGCAGTCAAAGATGGAGAAGCTCTATACAGTCGACAAAAACAAGACCAGGAGCTGACTGTGGCTCAGATCATGAACTCCTTATTACCAAATTCAGACTTAAATTGAAGAAAGTAGGGAAAACCACTAGACCATTCAGGTATGACCTAAATCAAATCCCTTATGATTATACAGAGGAAGTGAGAAATAGATTTAAGGGCCTAGATCTGATAGACAGAGTGCCTGATGAACTATGGAATGAGGTTTGTGACATTGTACAGGAGACAGGGATCAAGACCATCCCCATGGAAAAGAAATGCAAAAAAAGCAAACTGGCTGTCTGAGGAGGCCTTACAAATAGCTGTGAAAAGAAGAGAGGTGAAAAGCAAAGGAGAAAAGGAAAGATATAAGCATCTGAATGCAGAGTTCCAGAGAATAGCAAGAAGAGATAAGAAAGCCTTCTTCAGCGATCAATGCAAAGAAATAGAGGAAAAGAACAGAATGGGAGAGACTAGAGATCTCTTCAAGAAAATTAGAGATACCAAGGGAACATTTTATGCAAAGATGGGCTTGATAAAGGACAGAAATGGTCTGGATGCATCAGAAGCAGAAGATATTAAGAAGAGGTGGCAAGAATATACAGAACTGTACAAAAAAGATCTTCACGATCCAGATAATCACGATGCTGTGATCACTCACCTAAAGCCAGACTTCCTGGAATGTGAAGTCAAGTGGGCCTTAGAAAGCAGCACTATGAACAAAGCTAGTGGAGGTGATGGAATTCCGGTTGAGCTTTTTCAAATCCTGAAAGATGATGCTGTGAAAGTGCTGCATTCAATATGCCAGCAAATTTGGAAAACTTAGCAGCTGCCACAGGACTGGAAAAGGTCAGTTTCCATTCCAATCCCAAAGAAAAGCAATGCCAAAGAATGCTCAAACTACCGCACAATTGCACTCATCTCATATGCTAGTAAAAAGTGAAAGTGAAAGTGAAGTCACTCAGTCGTATTCGACTCTTTGCAACCCCATGGACTGTAGCCTACCAGGCTTCTCTGTCCATGGGATTCTCCAGGCAAGAATACTGGAGTGGGTTACCATTTCCTTCTCCAGGGGATCTTCCCGACTGAGGGATCGAACCTGGATCTCCCGCACTGGAGGCAGATACTTTAACCTCTGAGCCACCAGAGAAGCCCAAAGTAATGCTCAAAATTGTACAAGCCAGGCTTCAGCAATACATGAACCGTGAAATTCCTGATGTTCAAGCTGGTTTTAGAAAGGGTAGAGGAACCAGAGATCAAATTGCCAACATCTGCTGGATCATGGAAAAAGCAAGAGAGTTCCAGAAAAACTTCTATTTCTGCTTTCTCGAGTATGCCAAAGCCTTTGTGTGGATCAAAAAACCTGTGGAAAATTCTGAAAGAGATGGGAATACCAGACCACCTGACCTGCCTCTTGAGAAATCTGTATGCAGGTCAGGAAGCAACAGTTCGAACTGGACATGGAACAACAGACTGGTTCCAAATAGGAAAAGAAGTACGTCAAGGCTGTATATTGTCACCCTGCTTATTTAACTTATATGCAGAGTACATCATGAGAAACGCTGGACTGGAAGAAACACAAGCTGGAATCAAGATTGCCAGGAGAAATATCCATGACCTCAGATATGCAGATGACACCACCCTTATGGCAGAAAGTGAAGAGGAACTAAAAAGCCTTTTGATGAAAGTGAAAGAGGAGATTGAAAAGTTGGCTTAAAAACATTCAGAAAACGAAGATCATGGCATCTGGTCCCATCACTTCATGGCAAATAGATGGGGAAACAATGGAAACAGTGTCAGACTTTATTTTTGGGGGATTCAAAATCACTGCAGATGGTGATTGCAGCCATTAAATTAAAAGACGCTTACTCCTTGGAAGAAAAGTTATGACCAACTTAGATAGCATATTCAAAAGCAGAGATATTTCTTTGCTGACTAAGGTCCGTCTAGTCAAGGGTATGGTTTTTCCTGTGATCATGTATGGATGTGAGAGTTGGACTGTGAAGAAGGCTGAGCACCGAAGAATTGATGCTTCTGAACTGTGGTGTTGGAGAAGACTCTTGAGAATCCCTTGGACTGCAAGGAGATCCAACCAGTCCATTCTGAAGGAGATCAGCCCTGGGATTTCTTTGGAAGGAATGATGCTAAAGCTGAATCTCCAGTACTTTGGCCACCTCATATGAAGAGTTGACTCATTGGAAAAGACCCTGATGGTGGGAGGGATTGGGGGCAGGAGGAGAAGGGGATGACAGAGGATGAGACGGCTGGATGGCATCACTCACTCGATGGACGTGAGTCTGAGAGAACTCCGGGAGTTGGTTTTGGACAGGGAGGCCTTGGAGTGCTGCGATTCATGGGATTGCAAAGAGTCGGACACGACTGAGTGACTGAACTGAACTGAACTGAATCCATTACTGTCTTTATTTATTTTGATTATCAGCTGTCTCAGATTTGGCTGTGCGAATACTTTTAATCTGACTTTGATTTTTATGTCATGTAGACTTGTTTTTATGATTTGGGGGGCACTTCCTAACTCTGGCACAAGATACTGAAGGTTGAAACTATACCTAGTTGCTCTAGTTCTTAAACTGTTGTTTTCAATCAACGCCATTACCTTTTTACACATGATTTTTCAGTTGTCTCAACATACACACATATATATTTGGATAGAGGAACTGCATTTGTTATTTAGTTAGCTTCAGAAACAGAAACACTTGAAGTTTCCTTATGTCATTAAGAGAAATAATAAGGTAGGGAACTTTAAAAATACAACTTTCTGGAGGGAATTTGTTTCCTCTGTAGTCTATTTTCTCACGTTTTGTGACTTTTGATTCCTAAGGTCTTCTGGGCATATTTTTGCTTCATTTTTCTTTATCTGGGTTTAGCTTTTCTTTTGCACTTGTTTATTGAGCACATTTTTTGTGTGTTCTTTCTCGCTTCAATCACTTTTTTCCTCAGTTGTCTCAGCATATTTTATTGCATTTTTACATTTGCTCCAATGTTTTGATGTTTCAACTATATTACAAAATAATTTGATATTGCAACTGTATTATATAATAAATTTTTAAATGTTCTCATATCTATATATGTCCTCTGGTTGATTTCAAAATCTTATCTATTCATGTTACCATACTGTGTTAAGTACAGAGGCATAATAACATTTTAATACTGATTGAATATTGTGTATTAACTGTTTAATATATATTTGACACATTAATGATATAATATTCCCCTGGACAGCTCTCTATTTTCTATTCTTACATGTTTATTTTTTTTCATGTCTTTCCCCCCTATGTTACCAACGTCATTAGGTCCTGAAAACACAAGTATTAGAGAAAACTTAAAACACGATAAAGCTCCTTTTGTTCAAGTATGTTTTGTTTAATTTTTTATCTTTTAGGTGTTATTATTCTCTAGAAAATATGCATTTTCTATTGGTAACAAAAAAATCTTTCACTTTGAAATATTTAATAAAAATTGAATTTCAAGCACAATCATGCAGAGCTAATCTAAATTAAGACAATGTAGTACATATACTGTGTTATTAAAATGATAGACTGTGTCTATCTTCCCTACTTTTGAATTTTCAGAGCCAATACATTCTGGAACATAGGGTATACCCAATATATATCTCTTGACTAGATAAGACTGCATTCTGCACTAGGATATTTTTCTCTACTCAGCTACTGCACATAGATAGGGACAATATGAACTGCAATTTCTTATTATTTAACCAATGACAAGACAAAGAAAATAATATGCCCATATAATTGCTGACATTATTAATCATATTCTGCTTACAAATACAAAATGTAAACAGTCAGTGAAGAGTGTGAAAAGGTGTAAAAATGAAGTCAGTTGAAGAGCAAACTGTTATATAAAGAAGGAGATTTGATTAGGAGTTCAATTTACCTGAAAGCTAAACACATTAAGCTGAAAAGCTAAAAGTGATCCAGAGCATGGGAAGTAAAAATTGGTAAATTACAGTAGTGAATTGTGCACTACAACAAAATGATCTAATAAACCAGTAATTTGCCATATTATTATGAGCTACAAAGACAATTTAATAAAAACAATTTGGGTTATATTACTTCCAGCCTACTTGTGTAGTTTCACAATCATCTTTAAATATATATATATATAATAGTTTTAGTCATAGGATGACATTCTTATGATTGAAAATTTGTATTACCAAGATTGTTACATAAAATATATCTTATTACTACTTGAGGCACTTGCAGAGAAGCATATTTGGTAATGATTTTTAAAAATCTTCATTTTTTAGATAGATTCTTAAGAGTGCTCAGTGAAGGAAAGATTATATTTACCATACTGATGTTGATTTCCTATAACTGTTCTGCACAAAATGTCCTCAACTTTCTTTTTCCAAATCCTTGCATTGGCATCCATGACAACCAGAATATGCTTCCTCTGTTTATCAAATTGTAGTTCCTTGCTGAGGGGCAGTAAAAAGGTTACCACATATCCAAGTAATTATGATGTGGGGTAGTGCTGAAGCCTTGAAGCCAACAAAAATATGAATATTTCTTCCTCACCCGTTTACAAGTGATAGTAATTAAATGCCAGAAAAGTAGCATATATAATTAAATTGGATAAATACATTTCTGCCTTTTCACTGTCCCAATACATATTATAATGAAACTTTGCCCTTTATGAAGTCCTAAAAGATATATTTAATTTTACAGAGGATCAGGAACTGAAAACTGTAACACTCAGAATCATAAGTCTACTAAAATAACTTTACTACTCTGTAAAACCATTGCTTCTGTCTTTCCTATTAAGAGGTTAAGCATGACAACAAAAATGAAAATTAAAAATTTAAGAGACTGAAATTATTCCACAAAATAGTATTTATAATTAGACTTGAAAACTTTAGTTTGATTTAGGGTTGGTGATTTTCTCACTTTTGCAGAGAAAAAGTCTCTGATCAATGTTAATATGTGTGAAATGTATTGGAGAACTTTAGAATTATATTTTGAGGTCAATATTAACTTTATTATTGTATAAATTTGAAAATAGGGTTAGCTCCTGGATTTAGGCAAACAACTTGGTTTCTTCTCTAGTATTTCCTTCAGCCTGAACCAAAAAATAAAAGTCAAAATCCATTTCATTGGAGTTAAAGTCTGGTGAGAAGTACAGCAAGGCTAAGCAGAATGGTGAGAGATTGGAGGAAGACAGACATCAGATCTGGGGTGTGGGTGTCTGTGACAAGATAGTGGAGGTAAAGAGAAAGAACTCTTCAGTCTAGCTTTTTCCCACTGAAACTGCTCTTGCTAATACTGATTGCCACCATCTTGCCAGAATAAATGAACACCAAACAGTCCTCATTTTGCTATTTTATGTCCAGCAGATTAGACACTGCTGGCCGTTTTCTACTTCCTAAAGTGCCTCTCCTTTTTATTTTCAATGTTACCACTTCCAAGAAAGAAAGGCTTATTTCTTATTCCTTCTGAAATAGGGACACTGCTATTCTCTTACAGAGAAAAATATGTATATGTTTAGTCTATTCCATAGCACAATTTTAATTATAAGATTTATTTGTCTTTTTGGTGCTCTCTTACCCTAGACTTTGAGCTCCTAAAGATCAGGGACCAAACTGACACACCTGACGTGCAGCAAAATTCAGGCTCTTGGGAATTTACTTATGCTGATTCATTTCACCGCTTTGTTGTTCCAGCTCCAAATTTATTGCCTCTCTGCTGCAAATGTTCCTTTCGATATATGCTGTGATGATAGAGTTCCTTTAAGTATTTGTGTTTTAACGTGTGCACCATAGTAATCTTTCTCAGTAGAGGGCACAGGAAGGACATTGTGGAAATAGGGGCCCTCTGGAGGGATTGTGGGCTTTCCCAGTGGCTCAGACAGTAAAGAATCTGTCTGCACTGCAGGAGGCCTGGATTCAATCCCTGGGTTGACAGATTCCCCTGGAGAGGGGCATGCTACCCACTCCAGTACTGTTGCCTGAAAAATTCCATGGACAGAAACGCCTAAGCAGACTACAGTCCATGGGGTCTGTAGCCCTGCAGATACCATGATCTTGGTACATTGAAACTAGTTTCAGACTTCTGGCTTCTAGAACTGTGAGGAAATAAATGTCTACTATTTTATGCCACTAAATTTGTGATTATTTGTTACAGCACCATAGAAAGCTAATGCAAGTGGACATTAACGATTTCTACTGCACTGAAGTGAAGTGAAGTCGCTCAGTCATGTCCAACTCTTTGCGACCCCATGGACTGTAGTCCACCAGGCTCCTCCCTCCATGGGATTCTCCAGGCAAGAGTACTGGAATGGGTTGCCATTTCCTCCTCTAGGGGATCTTCCAGACCCAGGGATCGAACCCAGGTCTCCTGCATTCCAGGCAGACAGTTTAACCTCTGAGCCACCAGGGAAGCCCCTCTATTGCACTAGTAATCTAAAAAGGTACATTTTAAAAGATACATTATTTTAACCACAATATTTCAAAAATTTAAATAAATAATTGATATGTTAATGTGAAAGTAATTATCTCTGGATGTCCAGATTCTTGCATTTCTATTTTACAGGTAGAAAAAATTCTAAAACAAAAAGATAGATGGCATAAGATATAACAGAAAGTTCTCAGGAAAAAGAAGAATGGAAGAGGCTTGCTGAGTTTATCCCTAACTTGGCTAAAAGTAATTTTTTATGTTCTAAATTAATCCTATTTGGAGTTAAATTATAAAAGCCAAAATCTTCCATATCCTCTTTGATGGGTGGCCCTTGAGAACCTAAGGCATTTGTTGGCTACTGGTCAATATTCATGGATTTATGGTCCAAATGAATTTTAGAGACGTAACAGTGACAGATACACTCCTACATGCTGGTAGATGAATGTATCAGAACCATTTAAGAACAATGCTTTTAATGTTTGTCCTCTTCAATGAATAGGGACTTTTTCTAGGTAAGTAATAAGACATTTGAACACAGATTTACCTGCAAGAGTTCTAGCCAGAGTTAATTTAAAATGGTTAAAAAACTAGACACTCCTTGGATATCCAGTGAACTTTGGTATGTAAACTCTGGTGTAATCAAACTGTAGATTTTTATACAGCCATTAAAAATCTTACCTGTAAAGACCGTTGAGTTATATATGGAGAAATACTATAAAGAAAATGTTCCATTGAAAGAACAGACTCACTGAAAATGTTCTATTGAAAGAACAGACTAATTGTAACTAACTTTATTGTGTACCTACCAAGCACTTTAAAAAGCTTTGTTGCTTATTTTTATTCTCTTAAACAATGTATTATATAGATGTATATTTTTAAAAGAATATCCATTGAATGATGAAGAAACCAAGCCACAGGAAAGTCAACCAACTTGCTCAGAGTTACACAGGTAGAACAGGGAAGGTTGATTCCATAGGACAATCAACATGTTATATCAGACAGAAAACAAAATAAAGGAAGACTTTTCTTTTTTTCTCATGGTCCCCTTGACTACCAATGCCCAATACCCTGGTCAGTTTCAGTTACAGCATCTGAGTGTCAGCTTAACTTCTACCAATCACCCTGCAGGAACTTAATCTTAAGGAGAAGCTTGTTGACAAGGGGTTTCATTCTCAGTGGCTGGCATATCCATACAGCAGCATCTACAGTATGTCAGGATTATGAACCTTCATGTTTGAATATTTTCCAAAGATGCTACATAAAACTAGCTTTTAAAAAAATCTCAGGTTATAAAATAAGATAATTTAGAACTAAAAAAGGAGGAAATACAAGGGAACTCAAGGAACAAGAAAATCTGCAGAAGAAAACTTACTGCAGAGTGCCAGTCTCCAGTTGTTACTGGGATTGAAACACTCTATAAAATAACCAACAAGAACCTACTACATAGCACAATGAACCATACTCAGCATCTTGTAGTAACCTATAATGAAATAGAATAAGCACATAAACATGTATAACTGAATTACTTTGCTGTATACCTGAAACTAACACAACATTATAAATTAACCATCCATCAATTAAAAAAAGAAAAAAGCAGTCTTTAGGTACAAGTTGCTCAGTCGTATCCAACTGAGTCAGTTCAGTCGCTCAGTCATTTCCAACTCTTTGCCACCCTATGGACTGCAGCATGCCAGAACTTCCTGTCCATCACCAACTCCCAGAACTTGCTCAAACTCATGCCTATCAAGTCAGTGGTGCCATCCAACCATCTCAGCCTCTGTCATCCCCTTCTTCTCCTGCCTTCAATCTTTCCCAGCTTCAGGGTCTTTTCTAATGAGTCAGTTCTTCACATCAGGTGACCAAAGTATTGGAGTTTTAGCTTCAGCATCAGTCCTTCCAATGAATATTCAGGACTTATTTCCTTTAGGATTGACTGATTGGATCTCCTTGCAGTCCAAGGGACTCTCAAGAGTCTTCTCCAACATCACAGTTCAAAAGCATCAATTCTTTGGCAATTCTCTTGGCAAAACTCTGTTAGCCTTTGCCCTGCTTCACTTTGTACTCCAACGTCAAACTTGCCTGATACAAGTATCAAGAGAACATACTGGTTATAGCAAACACATTTATAGGGCCTAAATTAATGCTTCCTACATCCTGCATGGAAACTTTTCTAAACATTTCTGCAAAGGTTATTGCTTTGTTAGAAAACATGCAAACAGCACAGAGCAATGACTTTGAAGTGACAAATACGTTTAATACTTTGACACTGAAGACTTTCCAGATGTAGAGTAAATGATGCCTGAAGTCTTTCAATATTTTTGGAGTTTTAATAACAAATAGTCTGGCAACCAGTAATTGGGAAAAGAAGCATCTACACCCACAATTTATTGTATTTTCACTTTTCATGGCACACAGTTCTCACATTTTATGCATAAGGGAAGAATGTTAGAAAGTGATTTGCAGGTTGCTCTACTGATTACAATGAATTGCATATCTTAATTTTGCAAAAATCATTAAATCAATTTTCCTATGTTGTTACCCACATTTCTATTATACATTCCGCTAAGGTCTTTCTGCCTATTTCTGTCAATCTCTCTGTCTGTTCCTCTTTTTGTTTTTCTTTTCCCATGAGGCTTGCCTATCTGTGTGTATGTCTGTGTTTGTGTGTATGTGGCTGTATATGTATGTACTTAATAACCATAATCAGGTCTTCTGGTGAATTTTGCAGCTTGATTTTAGGGTGTGCTGTGACTTTCAGGAGATGTCAACAATGACCAGCATAGGACCTTGAAATATAACAAGCACTGTTGATTGCATAAGAGGCCATGAGGCACAGTGCAGTGCTTTTTAAATTTTAATATGCATGTAAGTCACCTGGAGAACTTGTTAAAATGCAAATTCTGATACAGTAGTTTTCATATAATACTCAAGATTGTGCATTTCTCCCATGCTCTTCGGTGATGCCAATGCTTTTGGTCCGTGGATCACACTTAGGGTAACAAAGGCGGAATGGAGCTCACATAAAATATGATACATCTAAGCTCAAATCTGCTCAGCACAAATTGGATATGTGACTTCTGTATGTTTCATTCCCTTTACTCTCACTGCTGTCATCTGTAAGTGGGAAGTAAAACCAAGACATAAGTTTGTTGTTACAAATATGATATCATGTCTGTACAAGAACTTGCTAAATAGTCCATGTAGAATAAATGTTGGATCCTTTCCATCTCTCAATACTGAGGACCATGAAAGGTTAAGAAGAGCAAGACAATCTTAAATGTACAAGGAAGTATTTTTCAGAATGCTATAAAGTATTTTTTAAAGTGTCATCACTTTCTCTAAGAAATAGGAAAGCTTACTGTTGCAATGGTCATTTTATTTCATAAGTTTCAAACTATGAGAAATTTTAGTTTGAATTTAGTTTAAGTTTCATCACAATGCTGGTAGTTTCTATGTCCTTTTATAGTCAATATTGAAAGAAAGTCCCATGGACAGAGCAAACTGGTGGGCTACAGTCCATGGGATCACAAAAGAGTTGGACACGACTTAGTGACTAAACAACAACAACAACAAATCGAAAGTCAATAGAAGATCATGTCTATATCAATACTATGAATATATAAAAAATATAAATACTATAAACATATAAAAATACTATAAATATATAAAATATATAAATATATAAAACAATTAAAAAGAAGTGCAAAAAGTGTTCACATATGTTCTACACATAATATCTGAGTATAAAAATAGCAATTGAATACTATATTCTATTTTAATCAGCATTCTTTGTCTTGATTTTTAAGTTTGAAAAATATATGTAGAAGCAATCAGGGAACAAAGAAAGTAATTTTTGAGGCATCTGATTAATTTTGTCTTTCAAACTATTTAAATATCTACTCTTCCTGTGCCCAGGGCTTAATCCTTGAGTCCTTTCTGTTCTTTGTATACCTTCACTTCATATAGCAAGGTGATCTCACCTAGTTTCATTTTAAAACATAAAACTTGTTTTGTAATGATTTGCAACTTGTATCTTCCATCAAGTCCTATCCTCTGAACTACATTTTAGAGTATTTGGGCCCATTAAAACATGAAAACATTAGAAAAGATGTCTAGAGTTTGTGATGTTACTGATTTTATATTGTAACATGACTTGCTTTACAGATTTAAGATTATCAAAATCTCCATATAGCTATCTACAGGGTGTCCCAAAATGAAAGTATCTAAAACAGTGCCTAGTCTTAATCCTACCACCAAGATTCTTTAGTAGCTCTCTCTTTTTTAAAATCTCAGTTGATGGTGATTCTACTCTTCTTCCTGCTCAGGAGAATAATCTTGGTATCATTCCTAGGTGCTGTTTATCTTGTACCCCACACCTGATTAATCGGCTATCAATGCTGGTTCTGTGTTTGAAATGTACCAAGAATTCAAACACTTCTCATCTCTCCTCCTGCTACTTCTCTAGTTCAACTCTTCATGCAGTGTGTGTGTGGTCAGTCATGTTTGCCTCTGCAACCTCATGGAGTGACTGTAGCTCACCAGAGTTCTCTGTCCATGGAATTTTCCAGGCAAGAATACTAGAGTGGGTTGCCATTTCCTACTCCAGGAGATCTCCCTGACCTAGGGATTAAACCCACATCTCTTACTGTCTCCTGCACTGGCAGGCAGATTCTTTACCACTAGCACCACCTGCGAAGTCCTTATCTTCATGCCTCATATAAATTAATACATCTGTCTTCAAACCTCCTTTGGCCCCTGGACACCTTCAGCCTGAGTATTTAACAGAAGAAAAAATAATAATTAAAACAATTTCTTCAGACTCATGGAATTATAAATTATGAGAGTTGGAAGTCATTAGTCTTTGATTCAATATATTTATCTAATAAATAAGGAAATTTTGCCCAGAGGATTTTTCTCAGAGTTACTGATAGCCACAAAGGGGGCCAGGAAAAGCTATAAATTAGGTGAAAATCAATCTGATATTATGAGATATAATAGCTTCCTATTACATCCTAAAGATGGGAACAGATTTTCTTGCTTCTTTATAGGCAACAGTATGTGAACTGCTGCTGCTGCTGCTAAGTCACTTCAGTCGTGTCCGACTCTGTGCGACCCCAGAGACGGCAGCCCACCAGGCTCCCCCGTCCCTGGGATTCTCCAGGCAAGAACACTGGAGTGGGTTGCCATTTCCTTCTCCAATGCATGAAAGTGAAAAGTGAAAGTGAAGTTGCTCAGTCGGGTCTGACTCTTAGCAACCCCATGGACTGAAGCCCACTAGGCTCCTCCGCCTATGGGATTTTCCAGGCAAGAGTACTGGAGTGGGGTGCCATTGCCTTCTCCAAGCGGGATTTAGAAAAGGCAGAGGAACCAGAAATCAAATTGCCAACATCCGTTGGACCGTCAGAAAACAAGAGAGTTCCAGAAAACCATCTATTTCTGCTTTATTGACTACACCAAAGCCTTTGACTGTGTGGAAAAGTCTTCAAGAGATGAGAATACCAGACCACTTTACCTGTCTCCTGAGAAACCTGTATACAGGTCAAGACGCAGCAGTTAGAACTGAGCATGGAACAACAGACTTGTTCCAAATTGGGAAAGGAGTACATTAAGGCTGTATGTTGTCACCCTGCTTATCTAACTTATATGCAGAGTGCTTCATAAGAAATGCCTAGCTGGATGAAGCACAAGCTGGAATCAAGATTGCCGAGAGAACTATCAATCACCTCAGATATGCAGATGACACCACCCTTATGGCAGAAACTGAAGAACTAAAGAGCCTCTTGATGAAAGTGAAAGAGGAGAGTGAAAAAAGTGTCTTAAAATTCAATGTTCAGAAAACTAAGATCATGGCATCCAGTCCCATCACTTCATGGCAAATTCATGGGGAAACAATGGAAACATTGACAGACTTTATTTTGGGGGGGGCTCCAAAATCACTGCAGATGGTGACTGAAGCCATGAAATTAAAAGACTCTTGCTCCTTGAAAGAAAAGTTATGACTAACCTAGACAGAATATTAAAAAGCAGAGACATTACTTTGACAACAAATTTCCATCTAGTCAAAGCTGTGAGTTTTCCAGTAGTCGTGTATGGATGTGAGAGTTGGACCATAAAGAAAGCTGAGCACTGAAGAATTGATGCTTTTGAACTGTGGTGTTGGATAGGACTCTTGAGTGTCCCTTGGACGGCAAGGAGATCAAACCAATCAATCCTAAAGGAAATCAGTCCTGAATATTCATTGGAACGACTGATGCTGAAACTGATGCTCCAATCCTTTGGCCACCTGATGAGAAGAACTGACTCACTGGAAAAGACCCTGATTCTGGGGAAAGATTGAAGGCAGGAGGAGAAGGGACAACAGGGGATGAGATGGTTGGATGGTATCACTGACTCGATGGACATGAGTTCAAACTCTGGGAGTTGGTGTTGTTAGGGAAGCCTGGTGTGCTGCAGTCCAAAGAGTTGGACATGACTGAGCGACTGAACTGAGCTGATAGTCTATTCCAAACAAAATAGTCAGTGTGATCCATGCAACACCTAGTTTAGATCATGCCATTGCCATATTCAAAGCACACTATCCATATTATTCGGAAAGAAAAGGAACAGAGGGAGAGATGGGTGCCTGCTTGCACCTAAATGTTTCAACATGATGCAGTTGTGAGTTAATTTTAAGATCCATCTCCTGTTTTTCTCCCTCTGCTCTCTCCACAATGTCTCACTAGAGCCACATTGTTCATTGAACATGTCAGCTACATCAGGGGCACTGAGCTTATAGTGCTGTCTGCTTGGAAACTCTTCCCCTGTCTCCATTTCTTAGTCTTTTCTCAGCAATCCTCTTCTCTGTGAAATATTTCTTAGCTATCTCCTCTAAAGTTCCCTCTCCTCTGATGATATTTTATTCTTTCAACTGCATTAAGTTTTTAATTACCCCACTCTTGGCATTTTTTATTACTTTTTTTTTTTGCTATTTATTGCTTGAATAAATAGCATAAGAATAAATTCTTGTTGTCTTTCTTCCCCTTTAGACTATAAGCTCCATAAGAAAGGGATTTTCATTTTTTTTCTGTGAATAAAGATTAACTGTATTACTAACATTTCCTAACTTACTCAGAACATGTTAGCCGCTTAATAAACATATGTTAAATTAATAAATAAATGTTACCTCTGTTTTGAATTATTTTAATTTATTTTATATGACTCCAGTTAGAATTCTCACTTCTTGAGTAACATCATCTTCTCCCAGTTTATGCATTTATGCAATATTATAATTTCTCCAAAATTTTCTACTGCACATTCCCATGAAATTTGTTGAATATCATGACATATTATATGCCTGACCAACAAATTTTTACATGTTTATTGGGATTTTTGTATTTGTTTAAAAATATGTTTTCAAGAACTATTTTGAGAATAGTGTCTTTTGAAGTGTTGGAGGTGATATGGCTGGGGAGAAATAAACATGCAGAAAATCGAGAAAATTAGATGAAAAGAAAATGAACATGGTCCTATTTAATGTCCTGTGAAATGAAAACACATCAAAGACTACTCACATGTGGTAAAGAGGCTAACCTGGTACATTTTCTTTTCCATTCAACTCTTCTCTTCCCTCTTACTGGTAGCTGTGAATACAAACATGTGAAATAAAACATTAGTCTTTAAAATAGCTATCTTTTATTTATCTTTGCATTTTGCAACCCTCCTTAAAAAACTATAGGTGAGTGTATATAAAGAAGAAAAACTTTAAAATTTCTTTTCCTCTATTTCTTCCCAGATCCAGTTTCCATGGAAATAAAGCCAATGATAGAAGTCAAGAAGGAATCTCAATGAATTAATAATAAGTATAATAGGAAACATTTTCTAGGGTCATTTGGCTACTTTGTTAAGCACTTTAACACATTATGTCATTTAATACTATTATATCATCTTGGAGAGAAATTGAGTCTCAAAGAAAAGAAAGTTTTTCTATAGTCACAGAGTAAGTAAGTCTTAGAATCATAATTTAAGTTAAAATCTGTCTGACCCAGATTCTGAGCTAACACCTAGGATATTTCTTCTAAATTTATGCTTGCTTTTTTTGTTGTTGTTTTTTAACTCAAATAACTATTTGATTTCAATAGATTTCTTTGAAATATCCAACACATTGAACATTTAAAATTTCACTTAATTTACATGATAGAATTTTTTTAAATTTAGGGAGAGATGTCAGCTTATTTTTCATAGGGATCATATTGAAAAAATATTACAAAGATTTACTGAAAATTCAATAATTAAGAGAATATAAACAATATGCAACATCTATAAATTCATAAAACAAGTAGTAATGTTATAATAAAAAGCCCAGTAGCCTCTCTTGTTCTTAAATCATTTCTAATACTAAAATGTTTATAATCCTTCTGAGTCCTTTAAAATGTGGATCGTTAATGTTTCCTTTTCCTGAATCTGCTCTAAGTGTTCTTTTGCCTATAGAAAATGAAATTAGTGTTTTGATTTTAGGTTCTTTTTTATTACTTTTTCTGAGCACTTTCAAGGTTCTTCGTAATCAAATTGACTTTTCTGTTTAAAAATAGTCACAAACATGATATTAGTTTTTGTTTAGTTTTATTTTTTTGAGAGTTATCTTTCATTTGGTGGACATACGGAGGGCTTCACGCATGTGGGCAAGCAGCATTTCAAATAACCTGAGCAAACTTCTCTGAGGAGGTCAGGCAGGGTAGCCAGAATATATTGGAGTTTTGCAACAAAGGGAAGATAGTAGGAATAAAAAGTTACTGTTACTAAAAGAAAACTGGATATCTCAAGTTAAGGAATTTAGCACATTTCTGTGTATGGGAAGATGTAAGAGTCTGGCCTCACCGAGATATACCTTTGATATGCATCTCAGCTATCTGGAGCCAAAATCCTGTGTTTTCACATTCTGAATTTCCTCAGGGTTCACCATATGGAGTGGCTGCAGTCTAAAGGCTGCTAGATGGCAGGTATTCTTTGTTTCCTAATTGAGATCTCTTAGGGATTATCTTTTAGCAAATGAATTGTTTCTACCCAGCAAGTATTTGTCAGATTAAAACTAGGTTCTTGGCAACTTCTCAACTTTCTGTTGATTGAAAATCGGTGATTACCTGCCAAAACTTTAAACACAGATCTTTAAAATAATTAGCACTTTATTGTGTACTGAAGGAAATTGCTTTTTATGAAAACCTGCAGATTCATAGTTCATATACTGGCAGAACTGGAAGGAAAAAAACAAAATAACAAAAAACTTCCAGCTTTGTTTTCCTTTCAAGAAAAAGTTGGCTCAAAAAAAAATCTCATTGAACCAATTTTCTCTTTTTGTAAATCTGGAAATCTATGCCCAAAGAAATGTGGTGATTTCCATAAGGTCATATCGATAGCCAGAAAAAGAGTCAAGAAAAAAATATGGGAGAGCTAAAAGTCCATAGTTTCTGTTTAGAATATAACTTCCTAAGAGTTTTCTGCTCCTGTTCATGATCTCTATAGCTTATTCTCAGCACAGCTACCAGGATCATCTCTTCAAAATGTAAATCTTTTGTACTTTACTGATGAACCCTTGAAAATGGCTTCCTATCTCAGGATAATAGCCAAAATCTTCAAATGTCTCCAACTCTCCACATAATCCAGTCCCTTTTTATTCCTCCAACATTATCTCCTACTCTTACACCCTTTAAATAAGGTCTTCCAGTTATATTTAACTTTTAGCTCTTCTCCCAACTTGAATGCTGATATTTCATTGTTACCTACCTCTTCCTGAAAGTCCTTCCAATGAAATACTGACATGACTAACATCCCCTGAAGTTTTAGTTCAAACGTCACCTTTTCAATGAATCTTGACTGCCATATTTCAAACTACAACCCATACCTCTCCTTCAATCAGCCCTTTTAATTCCTCTTACATGCCTTTATTTCTTTCACAGCTTGTAACATTTTCTAACAAACATACCTGCTTATTTGTCTGCTATTTTCCTCTTCCTGCATTATATTGAAAACTCTGAAAGAGCAGATTTGTCAATTTTGTCCTCTGGTATATACTAAGCCCCCAAATAACCACAAGCACCTAATACATATTTAATGACTGAGCAAATACATGAATAGGCTAGCAATTGTTTTAATCTCAGTATTAACTAGACCTTAATAAAATTAAAGTCTGAAAAACCAAAAGTTAAACCAATTATTATAATTTAAAAAAAAAGAAAAGCCCTAAAGAAAGCACATTATTCACACTACAATATAACTGGCATGGTGTCACGTTGTTATTCAGTTGCTAAGTCATATCTGACTCTTTGCAGCTCCATGGACTGTGGTCTACCAGTCTCCTCTGTCCTCTAATATCTCCTGGAATTGTTCAAATTCATGTCTACTGAGTCAGTGATGCTATCTAACCATCTCATCTTCTGCTACTACCTTCTCCTTTTGCTTTCAATCTTTCCCAGCACCAGGGTCTTTTCCAGTGAGTCGGCTCTTCACATCAAATGACCAAAGTATTGGACCTTCAGCTTCAGCATCAATCGTTCCAATGAATATTCAGGACTAGTTTCCTTTAGGATTGACTGGTTTGATCACCTTGCTGTCCCAGGGAGTCTCAAGAGTCTTCTCCAGCACCACAATTCAAAGCATCAATTCTTCGATGCTCAGCCTTCTTTATGGTTCAATTCTCATATCTGTACATGACTTCTGAAAAAACTACAAAGCACACAATTATTCAAGTGGAATTTCTTCGGATTTGGAGAAGTGTAATAGGAGCTAACTTTCTGTGTGTTGATACTAAAACTTAGGCATAAGACTTTTGGAATAAGAAACTGACAATGCTAATCAATTGTGTCTTTGATGTTTTAATAATAGTGTTTTATCACAAATGTTGCTCCAAAAGTTAGCTTTTCAAACACCGCATGGTAAAAACATAAACATTAATTTAGCATCTTGGACTACTAGTTTTCTCTAATTTAAAATGTCATTTTTTTTGCAGTTTGAAACTTGGAAAGCACTTTCACATGGAGTAATCCATGTGATACTCATAAATTTGTTAGATAAACAGAGAAATGATTCCTTTTCACATACCCTGAACTTCTTCCACACTGCAACCTATGCACTCTGTAGTAAACTCTGAGATGATAAATTACTGGAAAAACAGTTTACAAGCAATTCTGTACTGGCAAGATCTAGCTGCCACTTTCCCACCAATTAAATACTATTTATTTTTCTACTAATAACTCAATTATTATCTTATTTGTTCATTCATTCTCAATATTTCCATAGCACTTTGCAGTCCTAATATTTGTGATGACAGACTCAGATATACATTTTATCATATTTTAGTTGCACTCTATCTCTGTTTTCCCATCAGAAAGTGTTCTTGCTGGGGCTATGGATCATATAATGAGAAGAGCACAGGCTTTGGAGCACAGCAGACCTGAGGTACAAGCCCAGCTCTACCACTCACTAAATGAATCAGTTCAGTTCAGTTCAATCGCTCAGTCATGTCCGACTCTTTGCAACCCCATGAATCGCAGCACACCAGGCCTCCCTGTCCATCACCAGCTCCCAGAGTTCACCCAAACTCATGCCCATCAAGTCGCCAATGCCATCAAGCCATCTCATCCTCTGTTGTCCCCTTCTCCTCCTGCCCCCAATCCTTCCCAGCATCAAAGTTTTTTTCCAAAGAGTCAACTCTTCACATGAGGTGGCCAAAGTATTGGAGTTTCAGCCTCAGCATCATTCCTTCCAATGAATACCCAGCACTGATCTCCTTTAGGATGGACAGGTTGGATCTCCTTGCAGTCCAAGGGACTCTCAAGAGTCTTCTCCAACACCACAGTTCAAAAGTATCAATTCTTCAGCACTCAGCTTTCTTCACAGTCCAACTCTCACATCCATACATGACCACAGGAAAAACCATAGCCTTGACTAGATGGACCTTAGTTGGCAAAATAATGTCTCTGCTTTTGAATGTACTATCTAAGTTGGTCATAACTTTCCTTCCAAGGAGTAAGTGTCTTTTAATTTCATGGCTGCAATCACCATCTGCAGTGATTTTGGAGCCCTCCAAAATAAAGTCTGACACTGTTTCCACTGTTTCCTCATCTATTTCCCATGAAATGATGGGAAGATGCCATGATCTTCGTTTTCTGGATGTTGAGCTTTAAGCCAAATTTTTCACTCTCCTCTTTCATTTTCATTAAGAGGCTTTTTAGTTCCTCTTCACTTTCTACCATAAGGGTGTTGTCATCTGCATATCTGAGGAGATTGATATTTCTCCTGGCAATCTTGATTCCAGCTTGTGCTTCTTCTGACCTAGCGTTTCTAATGATGTACTCTGCACAGAAGTTAAATAAGCAGGGTGACAATAAACAGCCTTGACGTACTCCTTTTCCTATTTGTAACCAGTCTGTTGTTCCACGTCCAGTTCTAAATGTTGCTTCCTGACGTGCATACAGGTTTCTCAAGAGGCAGGTCAGGTGGTCTGGTATTCCCATCTCTTTCAGAATTTTCCACAGTTTTTTTGTGGTCCACACAGTCAAAGCCTTTGCCATAGTCAAGAAAGCAAAATAGATGTTTTTCCGGAACTCTCTTGCTTTTTCCATGATCCAGCTGACGTTGGAAATTTGATCTCTGGTTCCTCTGCCTTTTCTAAATCCAGCTTGAACATCTGGAAGTTCATGGTTCACGTATTGCTGAAGCCTGGCTTGGAGAATTTTGAGCATTACTTTACTAGCGTGTGAGATGAGTGCAATTGTGTGGTAGTTTGATCATTCTCTGGCATTGCCTTTCTCTGAGATTGGAATGAAAACTGACCTTTTCCAGTCCTGTGGCCACTGTTGAGTTTTCCAAACTTGCTGGCGTATTGAGTGCAGCATTTTCACAGCCTCATCTTTCAGGATTTAAAATAGCTCAAATGGAATTCCATCACCTCCACTTAGCTCTGTTCATAGTGATGTTTTCTAAGGCCCACTTGACTTCACATTCCAGGATGTCTGCCTCTAGGTGAGTAATCACGCCATCATGATTATCTGGGTCATGAAGATTTTTATGTACAGTTCTTCTATGCATTCTTGCCATCTTTTCTTAATACCTTCTGCTTCTGTTAGCTATCCTTCAGTAAATTCTTGAAGCTCTAAGCTTTGGTTTCTTATTTGGTGAAAGAAAATTCTACTGATTTTCAGACTGTCATAAGAATTAAAAATACTTGTGCAAAGAAGTTGACCTACTTATTTAGCAAGTGCTGATATAGTTCTTATGGTGTATCAGGCAATGTTTTAACTACTTTACCTTTATTTATCTTAATCCTCATAATATTATGACTTTTACTTTTATTTAGTTTATTTTACATATGAGAAAACTGATGCATAGAGAGGTTAAGCAAACTTCACAAAGTCATCCAGGCAAAAAACTATAGAATTGGGAGCCAAATCGACAGACTGGATTTCAAGTTTGTGCTTTTACAATTTTGCTGTCTTGATACTCCAGGAGGGCAGAAGCACAGTGTAGGTAAGTAAGTGGCATTGGCAAGTGACAAAGCCAAACGTAGTGCAAGTGGAATTAGCATCGTCATGCTCTTCCCCCTGAATGAGATCATGGTCTAATATGTCATACTGTTACTGTTCACTTTAAAAAGGCAAATAAGAGTTGTGAGTTAAGTCTTATCTGAGATTACTTGAGAACTTTAGCCTGAGAGACAGTATCCCAGATAGCTCTGAGAAACTGCTCCAAAGAAGTGGGGTTGGGTGAAGGTCAATATATATGTGATTTTGGTGAAGGGGGAGTACATTCAATCAAGCATACATTTTTTGCAGAAGGTTTCTGCTAGTCTCATGAAGGTTACCACTAGTCATGAGGAGCAGACATCCCCATAAAGGTTCTTAGTGCTTTTGTAGATATAAGGAGATACAAGAATTGGGCTCATAGAATCAGCTCCTGAAAATATCTAACTATCTGAGGACCTGTTCTGCCAGTTTTCCTCAGAATACAGAGTGCCTCATTTCTGCTTTCCACCCTGAACTCCTTTCAGAAGGTGTTGAAAATTAGCAGCTGCAGTAGCACATGATTTAATCCTTATAAATGTAGATGGCAAGTGCCAATTTGTAGCTGACACTATCAGTTAAGTGCACTTGTAAATTCATAAATCAAAGTCAACTTGAGTCATTTAAGTCTATCTAAGCTGTGGGTTCACTTAACCAGATAGCAGATGTTCTTTCTGTGCAGGAATCATGGGAATTATATCTGCTACCAAAATCAGGTTGTATCATTAAATAAGTCAATTTATGTTAATGCCTTTTGTAAAATGAGAAGTGCTATGTTACCAAAAGTGTTCAACACCAAAGTTATTGATATTCAGAATAGACCACTTTCTAACATGTGGGTTAGCAAAAAGTTAGCAATAAACTTTTCAGGATAAGAGAAATGAGATGAGTTTTGTTTTAACCTTGAAACTGCTATCTGGCAAAGATTGTGTTATATTCACTTATTATTTTTTCCTTATTTCTCTCATTTAGTCCTTTCAAGCAAACTTTACTGACTGTAACATTGATTATTGGATTTTTCACAGCCAGTGTGAGGCTTGCCACTGAGAAGATTATGAACTTTCTTAGTAAGGAGATTTCAAATACTGTGTTTTCCCTCTAGGAAATTTGAGAAGTGCTTAAGTTCCTGATTTAAACAACAACAAAATCAATTTCCCTTGTATTGCCATTTAAAATACTAATTTGGTAGATGGCCAATAATAATCTTCAAAGGTCACAAGTGGTTTTAAAATTTATTTTAATGGAAAAGTTTCAGAAATGAATTACAGACTTTAATTTTTACAGTATTATGTATATTTGGTTTTTGCCTTCCTGGGATTCAGAATCATGTGAATTTTATGTAAAATTAGTAAAACACACTAAAACATAGTAAATACTTTGGAATTTCATGTCACTTTATAGAGAAGAGACATAAAAATCCCAGATATGGATTAAATTTAGCTTAGTGAAAGTGAAGTCACTCAGTCGTGTCTGACTCTTTGCGACCCCATGGACTGTAGCCTGCCCGGCTCCTCCGTCTGTGGGATTCTCCAGGCAGTAATATTGGAGTGGGTTGCCATTTCCTTCTCCATTTAATATTCTAAGAGACATTATTTTTTGTTGATTTTCTTGATTGTAATGGATAATCTGCATGGGTTACCATAGAAACTTCAAAATCTTTACTGTGTAGACTATTTTAGAGAGAGACCAAAATAATGGTCACTTAAATAACAGAGAAAACTTTTTTAAAAGCACATATGAATTATTTCAATCATGTATATAAATGTATTTCCTGGAGGAGGGCATGGCAACTCGCTCCTATGCTCTTGCTTGGAGAATTCGATGGATGGAGGAGCCTGGAGGGCTACAGTCCATTGGGTTGCAAAGAATCAGACACAACTGAATCAACTTAGCATGCAAGCATAAATATATTTAAAGGACTAACAGATATTGATAGACTGATTTTTTATAGTGGACTATGGTTTCAATAGTAGTTGAATTTTACTGACAATTATAGAGAAATGCATCATTTTAAGTCCATATTCTGCTCACTTACTAGGTTCTCTAATATAGAAAAAGCAACATTTCAACATCCCTCTAGCTTCATTAACATAATGCCACATAATTAAGTTATAATAATTTACTTATAGGAAGAGTATTGGACTTTGGCATTGTGATAATCTGAAAGAGCCTTCCCTGAGTTCTATGTTTCATTTTTTAGAATGACTGGGAACCATTTGTATTTCTGCATTTTTTTTTTCTAAATGAATGCACTCCTGTCACAGTAAGTGGGGGAATTGCAGTTTCTTGCTATATCCCTTATAACCAAGTTTCCTTCATTCTTTTCCTAATTTATACTGAAAGCTCTAAAACAGGACAATTAGAACACTCCATGTCTTTGGATATATTTATTAGTGTAGTGATTGGTAGATTACCTTTAAGAAAATATGCCCTTTTCATAGTGTATCTTTGAACTTTTTTTCTGGGAGCTCTTGTCTTCTCTTGGAATGTGTGGAGTGTGCTAAGTTGCTTCAGTCACGTCTGACTCTTTGTGACTCCATGGACAGTAGCTTGCCAGGCTCCTCTGTCCATCGGGATTCTCCAGGCAAGAATACAAGAGTGGGTTGCCATGCAATCCTCCAAGGGATCTTCCCGACTTAGGGATTGAACCCAGGTCTCCTGCATTACAGGCAGATTCTTTACCATTTGAGCCACCAGGGAAGCCCCAGAAGACGAAGGAGGGCATTAAACAGTATAACATGTTTACCATTTGCGAGAAATTCTGCCATAACTTTTACCTTTTTAAAATAGTGAAAATTTTTCCTCTGAAGACTGCTCTCTAAATCAAAATAAATTGAATATGTACTTTTCTATGTCAGTTAATATTTTGTCATAGACCTATCACTTTTAATAGTTCATGAATCAGTCTAATTCTTGAAATTTCAAGAATTTTCATTAGATTTATATGATGGGGATTAGGAAGAGTGCTCAATATGGCACAGTAGGAAGACCCTGAGCTCACTTTTTCCAACAGGCACAAGAAAATTACAAATACATAGTGTTGTTGTTTTGCCAGGCTCCTTTGTCCTCCTCTACCTCCTGGAGTTTGCCCAAATTTATGTTCACTGAGTCAGTGATGCTATCTAACCATCTCATGTTCTGCCATTCCTTTCTCCTTTTGCCTTCAATCTCTGCCAGCATCAGAGTCTTTTCCAATGAGTCAGCTTTTCAAATCAGGCGGCCAAAGTATTGGAGTTTCAGCTTCAGCATCAGTCCTTCCAATGACAATTCAGGGTTGATTTCCTTTAGGATTGATTGGTTTGACCTCCTTGCTGTCCAAGGGACTCTCAAGAGTGTTCTCCAGCACCACAGTTTGAAAGCATCAATTCTTTGGCATTCAACCTTTTTTATGGTCCAACTCTCACAACTATATACAGAGCAATTATTGATGACCAAGACAGAATCTAACAGAAAATATCTCCTACATCTAAACATATAAAGAAGAGACCACAATGAGATGAGGAAGAGGGTGAAGATATGGTATAGTTGAGGACCCATATGCCCAGGGTGAGTGACCCACAAACAAAAGATTAAATATAATTGCAGAAATTCTCCCCAAAGAGCAAGACTTCCAAGCTATATTGGTCTCCCTAGTCTGGGCATCCTGCTTTGGAAAGATGAGCTTCCAAAATGTATAGTTTTGAAGGCCAGTCGGGCTTAATTTGGGGAAACACAAAGGGCTAGCATGAGAAATAAAAATTTCATTCTTAAAGGGCATGCACAAAATGTCACAAGCTTGGGGACTCAGGGAAGAAGCAGCAGTTTGAAAAGAGTCAGAGTCAGACCCATATACTGATCTTGGAGACCCTGCTGGAGAGATCACCTTAGTCTTTAGTCTACAGTCTTCATCCACTCTTCCCCTTCCAGCCGGGTAATGAGAAATCCTAGCATTTCTAACATATTTTTCACTCGTATTGCTATCTGTCTGATTTTAATTCTGACTACTCCATGCATATAATAATATAAAAAGCTTCTTGGCATCTTCCTAACCTTCAGATTCTGTCTCTGCTCTCGTGTCAAATGAACTGCATTAAGATGTCATTTGCAATCAGGATTCTTCTTCATTCATAATTTTTTGAGACCCTAATTTGCTTATCTCTTATAACCAAAGATGTTAAACTAGCATTAGAAGGCTTTCAAAATATGACCTCACATCACTTTTATAAATTTTCTTTTTGTGAATTCCCATGAAAATAAACTTTAAGTATATATTAACATTCTGAATTGCATTCATTGCTTATGAAAGTCCCATTACTTGGAATTCCTGGGGTTTCCCACTGTTTAAAATATTCCTTATAACCGTGAGATATTTTACCTATACAAAAAGCAAAGAGAGAAATAGAGCTTTCTAGCAATATAGTGCTAATAGCTGTTTTAGAGGAAACTATTACCTGAAATAAAAGTTTGAACCATGCAAAACACTGTTTTTGTAGTTCAAAGAAAATAGAATAATAACAATTTTAAATGGTTGGATATAATAAAATAGGTTTTGATAAAGCATATTTAAGGTACATCTCTAGACTCATAAGAAGTAAACAAAATAGCTAAAGTCCAAAAATTAAATCACAAGTAAGGAAATTTGGAATTTCCCTGAATTACTTAGGACAAAATGTTCTGAGTGTGACACCTACTATTGGACTCATACAAGATGAGAAAACTGAAACTCAGAATGTTGCTATAAGACTGGAAATAACCTAATTTGGCCCCCTGGCTAGTGTCATAGCAAAACTATCCTTTTCATAAGAGATCAGTCCCAAATTAGGCCCCTAGTGTAATACCAATAAAGTATGAACATATTCAAGACAAGCTACAACAAGCAAGAAACAGAATATATCCCTAAGCTCTTTAGCAGAGAAGGCAATGGTACCCCACTTCAGTACTCTTGCCTGGAAAAGCCATGGACAGAGGACCCTGGTGGGCTGCAGTCCATGGGGTCACTAAGAGTTGTACGTGACTGAGCGACTTCACTTTCACTTTTCTCTTTCATGCACTGGAGAAGGAAATGGCAACCCACTCCAGTATTTTTGCCTGGATAATCCCAGGGACGGGGAAGCCTGGTGGGCTGCCGTCGATGGGGTTGCACGGAGTCGGACACGACTGAAGCAACTTAGCAGCAGCAGCAAGCTCTTTAGAAGCAAAAATTATTGATGCCTGCATACAAAATATCTGTGAATGCATTGTTTAATAAATAACCAGTAAATATAAGCAAGATTCAGCTTCAACATGGAGATTTAGAGAGCTGAACATAACATGACATCCACTGGACAAACTGCAACGAATGACTTTTCTTGAACTCATCAGAAAACTAAGTTTTCAGGGCAAAAAATCAACTGGAAATCTGGTGAGAGAAAAACACCCTTTGGGGAGAAAATAGACCCAAGAATCTGTTTGCCTAGAACAGATTCTGCTGAATGCTCTCTAAACTGGTAGAAGTTTCCACCCATAATTGCTTAACAAATGGCTAAAAGCAAGTGTATGCTAGGTGAGAGTATGATACCCTGGAAGTTGAAGGGTTAGTCATGGGGAGCCTGTGTGGTCTTCATCCCAGTGGGTTCTCACAAGAGAAGAGGGAGATTTGGAGATGTCCAACTGAATCCCCTCTCCAAGTATTGACTAGAGAAGAAAAAACAGATGCTGCTTTATCTGCCCAGATCCTTTTTTCCTGTTTCCCTTATGGAATGGAAATCCTAACAGGCCTTAGTGAGTGAAATTTGCTCAGTTGTGTCTTTGTGACCCAAAAGCATCAACTCTTCTGTGCTCAGCTTTCTTTATGGTCCAGCTCTCACATTCATGCATGACTACTGGAAAAACCTATCAGACCTTGGTTGGCAAAGTAATGTTTCTGCTTTTTAATGTGCTGTCTAGGTTGGTCATAGCTTTTCTTCCAAGGAGCAAGCGTCTTTTCATTTCATGGCTGCAGTCACCATCTGCAGTGATTTTGGAGCCCAAGAAGATAAAATCTGTCACTGCTTCCACTTTTTCCCTGTCTGTTTGCGACTGAATGCCATGATTTTAGTTTTTTGAATGTTGAGTTTTAAGCCAGTATTTTCACTCTCCTTTTCACCCTCATCAAGAAGCTCTTAGCTCCTTTTCACTTTCTGCCCTTAGAGTGGTGTCATCTGCATATCACCCTATGAGTTCATTTAACCTAGTTCCCTCCTTAAAGATCCTGTTTCCAAATCCAGCCACATGGGGGTCTGGGACTTTGCTATTCAAAGTTTGCAGACAAGCAATTCAATTCAATGAGATATATTAGAAACAGAGGTTTAGTTGTCTGAAAACAAGCTTTGGTTTTCCCTTTATAAAAAATGAAAATAAAGTTGGGTGTAAAATTTTAGGTTGATATTTATTTTCTCTCAGCACTAAAAGCCTGCAGTTATGTTCTTACAGATGAACTGCATTTAAAATTAAATATGGCAACTGAAAATTCCCTTTGAATTTGTAACTGACAAACTCCTAACACTTTTTAAAAATCTCTTTCCTTATTTTTAATTTTTGAAGTAACTTTAGAAAAAAAAGCTTTTTTTTTGAGATTTACATTCTGTACAAAAAATAAAATATAGTGATAGTGCTATACATATTTTCCCTCCATGCTAAGATTTTATATCACTTGTAGTGCAACATCACAGCAGTAAATTGACACTGATACAACCTATTTACTCTTTTCAGAAATCAACTTCTTTACATGTATTCATTTCTGTGTGTGTGCGTATATGTGTGTGCATTCTGCAACTTTAAAAAATGCACAGTTCACATCCACCAACAGCCAAAACACATACGAGTTCTATCACAGGGTTCACTTTTATAACCACAACTTTCCTACCTACCACCCCCGGCAACTACCAATCTATTAGTGGGTCTCAGTCTTGATAATTTTGCCGTTTCAAATATGTTATGTAAAATAACATCATATGGCGTATACCTTTTGGCATAGATTCTTTTCACTCAGTATATTTTCCTTGAGATCCATCCAAGGTGTTCTGTATATCAACGGCTTGTTCCTTTTTAATGTTGAGTAGTAGTCTGTGTTCTGAATATTCTATAATTTTTTAAATCATTCGCCCCACAACGTACATTTTGTTTGTTTCTAGCTTTTGTCACATATAAATTAAGTTGCTATGAACCTCTGTGTATAAGATTGTTTGTAAACACAAGTTTTCGTTTCTCTCAGATAAATGCCCATGACTGCAGTTGCTGGATCATATAGGAGGTACATGTTTAATTTTTCAAGAAACTAGCATCTCAAGCCCAGAGTGTATGTACCATTTTGCATTGCTACATTTCCTCACATTTTGGCTTCTACAGTTGCTTTTAAGAAATTCACTTCAGCCAATACAATACTGTAAAGTAATTACCCTCCAATTGAAATAATTAAATTTAAATTAAAAAAAAAGAAATTCACTTCAGTTTTCTTATCTTTACTTATCTTTCTTATCTTTACTCTATGATAAATCTGCCTTTTATTTCTGATATTTAACATTTTCTTCTCTTTGTTGTTATTGTATAACCCATCAGCTCAGTTCAGTTGCTCAGTTGTGTTCGACTCTTTGCCACCCCATGAATCGCAGCACGCCAGGCCTCCCTGTCCATCACCAGCTCCCAGAGTTCACTCAGACTCACATCCATCAAGTCCGTGATGCCATCCAGCCGTCTCATCCTGGGTCGTCCCCTTCTCCTCCTGCCCTCAATCCCTCCCAGCATCAGGGTCTTTCCCAATGAGCCAACTCTTCTCATGAGGTGGCCAAAGTACTGGAGCTTCAGCTTTAGCATCATTCCTTCCAAAGAAATCCCAGGACTGATCTCCTTCAGAATGGACTGGTTGGATCTCCTTGCAGTCCAAGGGACTCTCAAGAGTCTTCTCCAACACCACAGTTCAAACGCATCAACTCTTCGGCGCTCAGCCTTCTTCACAGCCCAACTCTCACATCCATACATGACCACTGGAAAACCCATACCCTTAACTAGACGGACCTTTGTTGGCAAAGTAATGTCTCTGCTTTTGAATATACTATCTAGGTTGGTCATAACTTTTCTTCCAAGGAGTAAGCGTCTTTTAATTTCATGGCTGCAGTCACCATCTGCAGTGATTTTGGAGCCCCCCCAAATAAAGTCTGACACTATTTCCACTGTTTCCCCATCTATTTCCCATCAAGTGATGGGACCTGATGCCATGATCTTCGTTTTCTGAATGTTGAGCTTTAAGCCAACTTTTTCATTCTCCTTTTTCACTTTCATCAAGAGGCTTTTTAGCTCCTCTTCACTTTCTGCCATAAGGGTGGTGTCATCTGCATATCTGAGGTGATTAATATTTCTCCCAGCAATCTTGATTCCAGCTTGTGTTTCTTCCAGTCCAGCGTTTCTCATGATGTACTCTGCATAGAAGTTAAATAAGCAGAGTGACAATATACAGCCTTGACGTACTCCTTTTCCTATTTGGAACCAGTGTGTTGTTCCATGTCCAGTTCTAACTGTTGCTTCCTGACCTGCATACAGGTTTCTCAAGAGGCAGGTCAGGTGGTCTGGTATTCCCATCTCTTTCGGAATTTTCCACAGTTTATTGTGATCCACACAGTCAAAGGCTTTGGCATAGTCAAGAAAGCAGAAATAGATGTTTTTTCTGGAACTCTCTTGCTTTCTCCATGATCCAGCAGATGTTGGCAATTTGATCTCTGGTTCCTCTGCCTTTTCTAAAACCAGCTTGAAAATCAGGGAGTTCACGGTTCACGTATTGCTGAAGTCTGGCTTGGAGAATTTTGAGCATTACTTTACTAGCATGTGAGATGAGTGCAATTGTGTGGTAGTTTGAGCATTGTTTGGCATTGCCTTTCTTTGGAATTGGAATGAAAACTGACCTTTTCCAGTCCGGTGGCCACTGCTGAGTTTTCCACATTTGCTGGCATATTGAGTGCAGCACTTTCACAGCATCATCTTTCAGGATTTGAAATAGCTCAACTGGAATTCCATCTCTTCCACTAGCTTTGTTTGTAGTGATGCTTTCTAAAGCCCACTTGACTTCACATTCCAAGATGTCTGGCTCTAGATTAGTGATCGCATCATCATGATTATCTGGGTCATGAAGATGTTTTTTGTACAGTTCTTCCGTGTATTCTTGCCACCTTTTCTTAATATCTTCTGCTTCTGCATAGGTAGGTTTATATTTACTTATTATATGTAAGAATAATTGTGTTTCATGGACATGAATATTCATGGATGTTATCTATCTGCTAAAGTTTCAGGCGATTCATGTTTCATACTCTCCTTCTCTGGAATCTGTTAAATGTATATTAGATCATCCTTTTATATCATCTTTTTTTTTTTTAATAACAGAGTTTTTTGTACTTACTGGGTTTTCTCCAAGGACATCAATTTGTTTATCTCTTGCCTGCTAATAGCTAAATGCATAATTTAAAACACTGATTTCTCCAGGGACTACTTTTGACCACGTTAGAAAGCTCAAAAAGCTTAAATCCAGCTTCTGACACAAATAACAGTGGTGACACATTATACTGTAAATCATTCTCTTAAAAACAGCTTAGTAATTAAGACAAACAGGGAAATTAGCAGAAGTGCCATGGTCACAAAAATTGATGCCAGAATGAAAACAAAACATCTTTAGAGGGAAGATGATTAGATCAATTTGCATCCTTTCTCTTGAAGATAATTTTAATTTCCTCTTCTTTATCAGCTCTAACATTTATATGCTAGATATTCTCAATTTCATTTTTAATGCAAATATTTGGCCATAAAATTGGAAAAAGTGTAAAATTTTTGCAAATAAAATAGTTCCCACTTTATCTGTGTTCTTAAAACATCTCCTATTTCAACTTGAACTTCCTGTTTCATTGAAGTATTTTTATGACTAAATTGACAAATTAAGCGTAATTGAAGATATACCTATATTCTATATGCATGTATTTTGGGGTAATTTCCAAACATACAGTCATATCAAGTTTGATCCAAAGTAGCTAAAATGTTATTTGAATACCAACATATATCATACCTGTGAAACATATCATTTGAGATCTAGTTTCCTAGAAGACACTCAGTTCAGTTCAGTTCAGTAGCTCAGTCATGTCCAACTTTTTGATCCCATGGACCGCAACAGGCCAGACCTCCCTGTCCATCACCAACTCCCGGAGTTTACTCAAACTCATGTCCATCCCAGAGAAGGCAATGGCACCCCACTCCAGTCCTCTTGCCTGGAAATTCCCATGGATGGAGGAGCCTGGTAGACTGCAGTCCATGGGGTCGCAAAGAGTCGGACATAACTGAGCGACTTCACTTTCACTTTTCACTCTCATGTACTGGAGAAGGCAATGGCAACCCACTCCAGTATTCTTGCCTGGAGAATCCTAGGGACGGAGGAGCCTGGTAGGCTGCCATCTATGGGGTCGCACAGAGTCGGACACGACTGAAGCAACTTAGCAGCAGCAGCATGTCCATCCAGTCAGGGATGCCAGCCAACCATCAATACCGGGGCTCAGTTGGTAAAGAACATGCCTGCCAATGCAGGAAATGCAAGAGATGTGGGTTCAATCCCTGGATCAGGAAGACCCCCCTGGGGTAGGAAATGGCAGTGTAGGAAATGGCAACCTGCCCCAGTATTATTGCCTGGAAAATTCCATGGAAGCCTGGCAGGCTACAGCTCATGGGGTCACAAAAAGTAAGACATGACTAGCACATAAGCACACTCATGCACACAGAAGACAGTATAAAAAACAACATTGCTGTATCCTTCTAACTAAGAGTTTGCTTCATGAGAGAATGGAGAAAGGAGTAGTATGCAAAAGTTGTTTGCTTGCTGTTTCAGCTCTGAAGATTTAAGGAAATTGGAAAGAGGAACTATCACTTATTGCACATACATAGAATCAGAAAGAATATTACTATATAGCGCTTAAAAATACTCTGTCACCGCAGGCACTACAGAGAACTTTTGTGAGACTCTGACAAGTTTCAGTGACTAAATAAAGTCTCAAGCTTTGTCTTGGTAATTCATGATTATTTATCTTCTGAGTATTTTTTATTAAAAAGGACATTCGATGTTAACATTTTGTCAGTCTATTAACATTTCCTTGGGAGAATGAATATAATACTTTAAATGACATTTCAGATTTCATCATAATTCTAGGCATAAAACATTATGTGTATATATTTAATTTGAATAAAGCTGAGAAAAATAAATTACGGGATCAGATATTAAAAGATGCCATAAACAAGCTTCAGATACTCTAAGCATAAAAATGATAGGGCAAATTTTGATGTAAACAAGAGAGAGATTAAGATTTGTTTGGAAATGAAAAATCAAAATAAACCATATGTCTTCACTGATAAACAAGAATATATTACTAATGAGCAAACAGAAATTATAATGCTATTATACTGATAATTACTCTGACAAAGGAAAAGAGGATATGAGGTTTAGGGTGGAACAGAGAAGGAAGGTTTTCATATAATAATTTTTAGAAAGAATAAATTTATGTCTCAAGTAGACTAAAGAAAATACATATAAATAGCATGGCTTACTTCAGATGCGTAAGTTAGATGTCAAGATGTGTGGGAAATAGAAATGTAATAGGTTAGACTGATGAATATGTCTGAGATCTCTAAACTAGCACATATATTATCTATCTATATGCTGGGAAGTACTGTCTTTGAATATTGTGCCTACTGGTCTTCTTTGCATATGCACTAGAATGGCAGCAACAGAAAATGACAAATCTGAAACTAATAATTTATAGGAGATTGCAAAATATTTAGGCTCCCCATGTCTCACCTCAGCTTTCAGGACTTCAAACTCCCAACCTAACCTACACTTGCTTTTAGCAATCCATTCAACAAACATATGTGGAAGCTCCTACCAGTTTAGAGAGCATTCAGCAGAATCTGTCCTAGGTGAACAGATGCTTGGGTCCAGTTTCTCCCCACGGGTTCTTTTCTCTCACCAGATTTCCCATTGATTGTTCACCCTGAAATAGTTTTCTGATGATTTCAAGAAAAGTCATTACATTGCAGTTTGTCCAGTGATTTTCCTGTTGGGAAAGGCGGGTGTCATGTTATGTTCACTCTAAATCTCCATGTTGAACATCTTGCTCATATTCACTGTTTATCTATTAAACATTGTATTCACAGACATTTTATTTGCAGTCATCAATAATATCTGTTTCTAAAGAGCTTAGGGATATAGTTTTTATTCTTGCTTATTGTATCTTGTTATTTGTGTGAGTTCATACTTTATTGCTGTTACAGCAGGGGCTTAATTTTGAACTGCTCTTTCATGAAAAGGATAGTTTTGCTCCGACATTGGCCAGGGGCCACTTTAGGTCATTTCCGGTCTTATAACACCATTTTAAGGTTCAGTTTTCTCATCTTGTTTGGGTCCAAAAGTAAGTCTCAGACCCAGAATTAGAACATTTTGTCCTCAGGGACTCAAGGAAATTCCAAATATTCTTACTTATATCTTTCTTTTTTCTTTTACTTTAGCTGTTTTGTTTACTTCTTTTGAATCTAAAGATGTACCTTAAATATGTTTTATTGAAAACCTGAGCCTAGTTTATGAAGCTAAACTATCTAAACAGTCGTCAAATTATTTTTAAAAGATTTTCTTATCAAAGAATAAAAAAAAAAAGCTTTAGAGTTTTTTACTTTTAAGATAGCCATTCTAAAAGGAGTTTAGATATTATCCTAAATTAAATGCATTTGAAAATAAAGCTGAAATAGTGTTTAATGGCAGAATTTATATCTTTATGCCTTTGGCAAACTTTTTTTAAAAGTTAAGAGCTAATTAAATTAACAGTAAATTAATAAAAATCAGATGTTTTGGGTCACCAGTCACAGCTATTCATGAATATGAGTCTGCTAGGACACCTGGAATCAATGACATGCCATCTCTGATATGCATTACAATTCACTTTACTCAGGGCTAATTTGCAGCTAATTTCTTTTCTCTGCCACAATGTGAACAGATATTAATAATAGTGAATCAGATATGAATAATAGTGAATTAATAATAGAAAATAAGGGTGAAAAATGCAATTTTGTATCATGTTTAAGTATTTACAAAGCACTCTTTAATTCATTATCTTGATTTAATCTTTACAACACAATTGTGATATAGGTAGATCAATGGGATTTTTTTTCCTATTGCGTTCATTTTTTTTCTGATGAAAAAAATAAGCTCTTGGCAATTATGTGATTTTCCCAAGGACATATAATTAATAAATGAAAGAACCCGATTCTAGTTACAACAGTCCATCTCTTAATTCAGTTAATGGTCTTTCTACTTCACCATTCTATAAATTAGAGTTTCTCAGAAGAATTAAGAAAAATATTCAGGATTTTTTCATTTCCATTAATACCCGTAGATTTTCTCTTTTGACTCTGAGAGGAAAAAAATCTGGTCTTTCTCATATAAATGTGTTTACAAAGTAAGTTACTATTAAACTAGACTGGGGTAGGGGAGTTGTTTGGGCAGGAGAATATTAAGAACCAGAAAAGGAATGGATTGTCTTTTCTTCAAAGGAAAAATAAACTCAACTGACATTCAACATTAGTTTTAAAGAACTTCTTAAAAAATGTTTAAGCTCACACAAATTTCTATTTTGCTTCTGCTGGAGTTCAGAGTTTAATTTATTACATGTTCGGAGAGAGACATCCTAGAAGAGATAAGTTGTATATCATTAGTGTGAAGCACATGTGAGAAGGTTAACTTTCTGTTGTACTTAGAGATAAAATGTATATACATTACAGTACAGGTTATTCTAGTGAAAATCACTGACTCTCAGTTTGGTCCAAAGCCTTAGAAAGAAGACATTAGTATCTTATACCTAGCATAAGGTATCCAGTGCAGTGATCTGTAGCTCCAGCAGCTTTGCTTACTGGACAGGCTAATCCCCCTTGATCATTATACAAGGGTGATCATCTTATATCTCACAAAAAAAAGGAGAGCTCTTTCCACTCTTGTTTGTCTATTTCAAATATCATCTCCATGGTGACCTTTTCAATTGGAAGAACAATGAGTGGTATAGGATTTAAGCAGTACTAGCTTTGAGGGATGGAGAAGGCAATGACACCCCACTCCAGTACTCTTGCCTGGAAAATCCCATGGACAGAGGAGCCTGGTGGGCTGCAGTCCATGGGGTCGCTATGAGTCAGACACGACTGAGCGACTTCACTTTCACTTCTCACTTTCATGCATTGGAGAAGGAAATGACAACCCACTCCAGTGTTCTTGCCTAGAGAATCCCAGGGACGGGGGAACCTGGTGGGCTACAGGCTATGGGGTCGCACAGAGTCGGACATGACTGAAACGACTTAGCAGCAGCAGCAGCAGCTTTGAGGGAAGGCTGTGGCACTCAATCCCCAAACTTCCCCTGTAATCTCAGCCAGGGCTGCTGCACTTCACAGTTTTCATAATGCTTGGCATAAATGCATGGCAGAAACACTCTTTTGCTTTGATATATGGAAGGCTTTTTAACATATTAACCAGGTGTTTTATATTTCTAACTTTCTGATAAATGCAGATATTATAGTCATGTTTCTGAGGAAAACTATGTAAGTTCTTGAGAACCAAATTTACTGAACAAGTTACTGAAAACAAGGATGAAAATGTCTTTAGCTAGAGGTACTTCTGCTTCCCTTGTGATGACTTACACTAATATTCTGTGGGCTGGAAACTTGCTGTGACACAAAAGCTACTTTTATCTGCCTTAAAGAATGGATTTTGGAGAGAGCAGTGGATTAAGAAAAGATACTATAAAGTTGACAATTTCAAAGGAAAAGCTGTAAATTCAGAGATTTTTTTCTGTTTGTTTTTATTTAACCTCATTTTCTTTCAGTTCAGTTCAGTTCAGTTGCTCAGTCGTGTCTGACTCTGTGACCCCATGAATCACAGCACGCCAGGCCTCCCTGTCTATCACCAACTCCTGTAGTTCACTCGAACTCACATCCATCGAGTCGGTGATACCATCCAGCCATCTCATCCTCTCTCATCCCCTTCTCCTCCTGCCCCCAATCCCTCCCAACATCAGAGTCTTTTCCAATGAGTCAACTCTTCGCATGAGGTGGCCAAAGTATTGGAGTTTCAGCTTTAGCATCAGTCCTTCCAATGAACACCCAGGACTGATCTCCTTTAGAATGGACTGGTTGGATCTCCTTGAATTATTTTGTGTACCAGGGGTTCTAATAGTACACTACAGTTAGCCAGTCCTATAGCTGCGTTGTTTAGAGCATATTGCTTATGGCATGACCTATCTATGGGAACCCATAACTAAGTTACTAGGAAAAAAAATACTGAACTAAATGCTGGAAGAAACAACTACTTTATTCAAGACTTCATGATATATCCTTGCCAAAGGTTACTTCTTTCCCCTTCACCTCTTTACTCACATTCTGCCCTTTTAAATATACTCCATAGTGTATTCATGAATGAAAGTGCTATAAGAAATCATAGAGGTTTCCAGTAATCATGTACGGATTCTAGAGTTGGTTCACAAAGAAGGCTGAGTGCCGAAGAACTGATGCTTTCAAAGTGTGGTGCTGGGGAAAACTCTTGAAAGTCCCTTGGACTGCAAGGATATCAAACCAGTTAATCCTAAAGGAAATCAACCTTGAATATTCATTGGAAGAACTGATGCTGAAGCTGAAACTCCAATACTTCAGCCACCTGATGTGAAGAGCCAACTCATTAGAGAAGACCCTGATGCTGGGAAAGATTAAAGGCAGGAGGAGGAAGGGACGACAGAGGATGAGATTGTTGGATGACATCATCTACTCAATGGACATGAGTTTGAGCAAACTCCCAGAGATAGTTGAAGGACAGAGAGGCCTGGCAAGCTGTAGTCCGTGGAATTGCAAAGAGTTGGACACAATATAGCAACTGAACAAGAAAGTCTCAGAATGCTGTGGTTAGAGGGATCCATAATTTTAATAAATGGAGCAGGGTCAATTCAGTTCACTTCAGTCGCTCAGTCGTGTCCGACTCTCTGCAACTCCATGAATTGCAGCACGCCAGGCCTTCCTGTCCATCACCAACTCCCGGAGTCCACCCAAACCCATGTCCATTGAATCAGTGATGCCATACAATCATCTCATCCTCTGTCTTCCCCTTCTCCTCCTGCCCTCAATCTTTCCCAGAATCAAGGTCTTTTCAAATGAGTCAGCGCTTCTCATCAGGTGGCCAAAGTATTGGAGTTTCAGCTTCAATATCAGTCCTTCCAATGAACATCCAGGACTGATCGCCTTTAGGATGGACTGGTTAGAACTCCTTGCAGTCCAAGGGACTCTCAAGAGTCTTCTCCAACACCACATTTCAAAAGCATCAATTCTTTGGCACTCAGCTTTCTTTATAGTCAAACTCTCACATTCATACATAAGGGTATTCTGCAGTAAAAAGTGACATTTGGGCCAATACTTGAAGGAAGTAAGTAATACATTTGAACTAAATTAATCCTTTGTCAGGTCACACATGTTGTCTCATATCTGGAATTCTCTGAGAATTGAAAACCCCTTATAAGCAGAATCACTGCCTTAGTGATCACTTAGTACCTAGTTCAATATTTTATGATGAAAATATTTTCCTTTATTTTGTCAAATATATTAACTGCATAGCATCAATCTAAAGTGAGATAACAAATATGTTTATAAACATTCAGTACCTAAGACTTACTGCTATCTGTCAAGAACTTGTTTAATTATCCAACTTTTAATTAACCAACTTTGTCAACAAAAACTTTATTTCTCCTAGAATTAATCAGAAATCATAATCAGATGTTTTAGGGACATAAATTTGGAATTTTTAATAAAGGTCAAAAGGTTTAAATTGTGTTAAATGAAAATTTTATCATTGAATTTATGCTAGTTAATTCTTTGATAATATACCAGCCTGGCATATATAGTGGCTATCCTATTTTTAAATAAAACATGCAATTTTAAATTTATGTCAGATATGTACACTCCTAAATTCTACTTGACTTAGTAAATGGCTTTTAAAAAATTGAGTAGTTTAGTTTGTTTTTTTTTTTTGACAATTTTCAGCTTATAGAAAAACTGAGCAGATAGTACAGAGTTTCCATGTACCCTTTCTCTGTCTCAGTTTCCCTATTTTTAACATCTTGTGTTAGTGTAGCACATTTTAAAAAATTGATGGAACAATACTGATACATTTGTTTTTAACTTTAGGCTGTAAATTGCACTAGGTTCATTCTTCATATTGAATGGTTTTATGGGATTGGCCAATGCATAATGTAGGTATCATATTAATGACGATACATTACATTTTCAGTACTAACTAATAATTTTAATGATGGTTTGTTCTCCACGAACAAATAGTGGTAAACTTGCTAGCCTACTAGACTAGAGGTTTTATTTTAGTAGTATCTTTGTATAGGAAAATAGCTGCTGCAGTCAAAACCTTGTCTCAACTATGAATTTTTAAAACAGATTATCTGGCAAGTATAACAAGGCTCTTTCTACTCTTAGATATTTTATTGATAGGTTTGCATTCTCACATGCTGCTACTCTCTAGTAACCTGTAATATACAGACTCATGTGAGCACACACAGTAACACACCTGCCTATATCTGTTTTCAAAACGTGTCCCCCCCCCCCAATAAGATCAATGTATGGGTTATTTTATAATGTATTTTTGTTTACTGGTATTTGTTTATCTGGGAAAGTATTCAACTTTGTGAAGTTGACATCATTTGGAGAGCCGTAGGGCTTCCCAGATGGCACTAGTGGTTAAAAAAAAAAAAAAATCTGCTACCAAAAGCAGGAGACACAAGAGACACTGGTTCGATCTCTGGGTCAGGAAGATGCCCTGGAGAAGGAAATGGCAGCCCACTCTAGTATTCTTGCCTGGAAAATTCCATGGAGAGAGGAGCCTGGCAGCCTACAGTCCTTGGGTTCACAGAGTCAGACACGACTGAGTGAAGAAGCACACACATTCACACATACGCATATAAATGGCCACTACAAACATTAAAGATCAGTGACCATGAGACGCACAATTAATGATTCAAAACAGAAATATTAAGGTATCTTTTTGCTTTTATGATGTGCAAGCTAATAACAAAAACCTTGCATGCTAAGCTGCTTTCAGTGGTGTCTGACTCTTTGTGATCCTATGGACTCTCTGCCAGGTTCCTCTGTCCATGAGGTTCTTCAGGTGAGAATACTGGAGTGGGGTGCTGTGCCCGCCTCCAGGGGATCTTCCTGAGCCAGGGCCTGAACCCCTCTTAAGTCTCTTGCCTTGGCAGGCAGGTTCATTATCACTAGTGCCACCTGGGAAGTCCACCAAAAATCTTAGTTGTGTTCTTTGAAAGATTTAAATATTCTATCTGTTCAGTCTTTGATAAGTCCTCTACACAGTAGTAGTAAATACCTAATTGTACTAATTCTGAATTACTCTTTGGCATTTTGCCAGGTAGACTGCCAGGACTCTTTTTGATGGAATAGAATGTTCTGAACTGTTTTCTGTAAAGCTTCTAATTGACTTTGATATAAATTTTGTCTCCTCTAATTTAAATCTCAATCAAATAGAAAATGTTATATTGGATTTGAATGTAATTAGGCTGAATTCAGTAATGGATTCCAAGACTGTTGATCTAAATATCAAATAATTCAGAGGATGGCCATCAATGTATTCACACTTTAACATACTCAGATTTTGTTGAACCTAAATATATTTTTGTATATATCTCAATTCTTGCATTTTCACAGATTATATTTCATAATGAATTGAGAGGAAAAAACCTAGTTATCCATAAATTATCAACATGGAGTCCCTAACTATATTCTTAAACATTATTAAAGCCACATCTATTTCTGGAACTTAATATTGTAGGAATAAAAGTAACTAGTGCAATTTTAGATGATGAGTATTAATATGCTATAATTTTTCAGGCATGCAGTAGAGAGAAGTCACTGACATGGAAGACAAACTTATGGTGGGGGGCGGTGGATAAACTGAGTATAGGATTGACAGACACACACTACTATATGTAATATGGATTAAAATATATCTATAAATAAACACTCTCAAGTGTAAGATTTAAAAACATGCATATAAATGAAATTCATAAGATAGATTCCCTTGGACAGCAAGGAGACCAAACCAGTCAATCCGAAAAGGAAATCAACCCTGAAAGTTCATCGGAAGAATTAATGCTGAAGCCAAAGCTCCAATATTTGTCCACCTGATTTGAAAAGCTGACTCATAGGAAAAGCTCTGATGCTGGGAAAGATTGAGGGCAGGTAGAGAAGGGGATGACAGAGGATAAGATGATTGGGTGACGTCACTGACTCAATGGGCATGAGTTTGAGCAAACTCCCAGAGATAGTGAAGAACCAGAAAGCCTGGCATGCTGCAGTCCCTGGAGTCACAAAGAGTCAGATAGTACTTAGCAAATAAACAATGAAAACAATTTATAAGTTTATTTAGAGTTCTGATTCTGATAATTTCAGAATCCCTAAAAAATTAAATACTGTAGATAAAACAGATAAAAATAAACAAAAAACTGCTTAATAGTATCAATTGATACCAGAAGCAGAAAGAAACTGGAGACATAAACTTTGAAAGAACAAAACCAGTAAATGAGAAACATTTTATAGTGCTTTCTTCCTAGGAAACTCCTTAGTTTTTACAGGGCATTGACAGAGCCCCTTATATCAGATTCTTGACATAAAGCATTAGTATATAACATGTGGAAGTTGTATTCAGTTGGAAAATGGTACAAGCACACTCACCTCTAAGACATGTATAAGGCAAAGGACATGTATCAGCTACATGCAAAAAACTCATGAATAACATAAGCATAATGACAAAACCCACTTATAAATGGGCAAAAATTTGAACCAACAGTCCACAAATTAGATATACAAATATTCAACAAGTTCACAAAATGATGCTTGTGATCTATTATACCACATCATCCATTGGAATGATTAAAATGAAAAGACTAACATTAACTCTCATACGTACCTGGTAGCAATATGAAATGGCAGAACCACTTTGGAAACTACTTGGCATTTTTTAATAATGTAAATATGCATCAACCATAAGATCCAACAGTTCTAATTCTAGATATTTACTTATGAGAAATAAAGGCATACATCTAGACAAAGACTGTTGCATGAATGTTCATAGCAGCTTCATTCATAACAACCCCAAACTGGAAGCAGTGTAAATGCTTACTAACAAGTGAATGGATAGAAAGCCTATAGTGCTTTCTATCCCATGGGAAGAGGAGTTTGGGGGAGAATGGATATATGTATATGTATAGCAGAGTCCCTTCACTGTTCTCCTGAAGCTATCCCAGCATTGTTGATTGGCTATACTGTACTCCAATTTAAAATAAAAAAATTTGAAAAAATAAGCACAATGGTACATCCTTACATTGGAATAAAACTACTAACAGAAAGTCACACACTATTTATACACCCAAGATGTACTGACTATCACAAATAGTATGCTGAAGAAAAGAAGTCATACACAAAGCACAAAATTAATTTAGTCAGAAAGGGCAAAATTAATTTATAATGACAGTAAGCATATTAATAACTAACAGAAAAGGGTGTGTTTGGGGAGATTTATTGACTTTGTCAAGGGAATTTGGGGGAATACAGAAGTATTCTGTGTATTAATTGCTTATACAAGTGTATATGTGCTGTGCTTAGTTGCTCAGTCATTTCCAACTCTGTGATCCCATGGACTGTAGCCTGCCAGGCTCCTCTGTCCATGGGGTTCTCCAGGCAAGAATACTGGAGTGGGTTGCCATGCCCTCCTCCAGGGGATCTTCCTAACCCAGGGATTGAAGCCAGGTCTCCCTCATTGCAGGTGGATTCTTTACCATCTGAGCCACCAGGGAAGCCCACAAGTGTATATACTTGCCCTGAATTATCAAAGCGTGCCCTTAAAAAGATGTCCTTTAATTTGTAGCTTATATGTACAAAAAAAAGTAATAAATAATAACGTGACTTCCGTTCACTATATATGAGTGAGTGAGTGAAGTCGCTCAGTCGTGTCCGACTCTTTGCGACCCCATGGACTGTAGCCTACCAGGCTTCTCCGTCCATGGGATTCTCCAGGCAAGAATACTGGAGTGGGTTGACATTCCCTTCTCCAGGGGATCTTCCCGACCCAGGGATTGAACCTGGATCTCCTGCATTGGAGGCAGACGCTTTAACCTCTGAGCCACCTATATAACTCCCTGTATTTTGTCATCTCCCTTACTTTTCCAATAGCTCTAATCTGACATATGATTTTTACTTCTTACATATAATGTCTCTACCACTATAACGTAAGCACTTCAAAGGCAGGGATGTTTGTTTGAATTAAATATAAAATAATTTCATTATGAATAGTCTGACATTTATAAATATTTTTAGAGTAAATAGTTGTTTAATGTGAATTTTCTTTCTCCCTTTTAATCTTATTTCCTGAGGAAGGTAGCAGAGAAGATATTTTAAAATAGTAACCTGAAAGTAAAAACAAATATCTGTGCATAATAGCCATGATTATAAAATATGTCACACACAAAACTTTGCATTTAAAACTAAGAGATCCTTTAGTTAAGCTCAAATATTTTGATAATCCTTTCCTTGCTTAAATAAAATGGGGTTATCTAGTCACTTCTCAAAAATGAATTTTTGTGTGTGTGGAATCCATGTAATCTAAAGCCAATTTCAAAATTCAGTCAAGGTTAGCATTAAGAAAAGGTAACAAGGTAGTTAATATTAAAACTTCTGTGAACATTATTTTTTGACTGACTTTATTTCACTTTACCAGCTTAATCTTCTATATTCTTCTTTCTCTCAGATTTTCAAGATGAAAACAGAAAGAAATCCCACTCTGATGGAATAGAAATAGAAAAGACCTGTTGGTAAGGCTAGAGGACAGATTTTTGACTTTTACTTCCAAGAACTCAAGAGGCAAGACAGCTACAAAAAGAAACACTTCCTTCAAAATTCTTTTTCTAATCAGCAAGTATAGTTATGATACCTCTTAAAGCACAGTTCTACAAACACAGAATTGGTGAGTCTCATAGCAGAACAGATTTTACCAATCACCCACTTGAATCCATTATGACTTGGCTAATTTTTGAATTATTATGAGCCCTGCAACAACATTTTACCTCCACAGTGAGGTTCTCATGCAGAAAAGATCATTGCTCAGAGCATTGGGGTTAGTTTCAAACTACTCTGGAAATAAATGGATTGCTAACAGAAACAATGACCTGAACATTAATTAAACAGAACAAAAATATTGTTCAGTTTGCTGTGTCTTAGAGGTGACTTTTGATATATAAAGTCTAAAGTAGCAATATAAGAAAACTTGTTGTAATGAAATAAAAAGATAATGCTTTTTTGTGAAAGGATCCATTAGTCTTTCTCATGCTGAAGGTACCTCATGCTGAAGGTACCTGGTAAGTTCAGAAATCAGTCAAATGTATTGGGGGAAATGAATACACTATAGATATTAGATTCCTTATAATTAAAGAGGAGATATTTCTGCAGTCTTTTCAAAATGTGACTTTAATACTAAGAAAGGAAACTCTTAATCTGCACCTGAGGAGTCAAACCTCTCTCCTTAGAATCAATTCTTCCTAAATACCCAGGAAGAAAGATTTTCAGGGGAAATTGACATGGCTAGTCAGTAATCCCCACAAAGCCTGACAGAGGCCCCATTTACAGAAAAAGATACGAATGTCCAATTTGGACTATGGGGAGATGCTGTTCTGTTACAGAAGGTAACTGTCTAGGAGAATATTATGGATCCCACATGGGAATTACATTATGCTTCTTCTGGAAGAAAAAGAAACCCCATTTTCCTCAATCTCTGAAGAGTTTCCTATGCTGAATCACATAATGTGAATAGACATCTTGGTTTAATCAGAACAACACTGAGTTTTGACATTCATCTTTCTTCATTTAATGGACATTCCACTTGATGCTGTATTTTATATCTTTTCTTTCCTTTTATGTCTTTCCTAGTGTTTTTTCTTGTTTTTGCTTTCACTCTTTTAGCAAGTACTCTTTTACTCATCAAGTCAAATCATAGTCTTCTGACTTCTCCTAGCTCCCCTTTACATCAGAATGTTTATAGCTCTTTTTCATCCAGTTTTCCTAATTGCTCCTGCTTCTGAATTCACCAATTCAATATGACCGTGTTCTCCATATTTCCAACTCCAATATAATAAAAAGAAACCTACTGGGGACTATTTTGTTCTTTATTCCCAAGCCACAATGCAAGATTCTCCAAGCTATCTCTCATTCTCATGAAATGACTTCAGAAACCTGATCTTTAGAGGTTTATACACCTGCATTCATACATTTTGTTGGAAAATAATTATGAGGCCCCTGTTCCCTCACTTTCCAATTTGTCACCATTATCCATCCATTTACCTCCTTCCAGCTAAGTAATTCACATGTTTCTCAGTTTTTCTTTCATGGATTTAGTTCAATCCCTCATCTTCTCTCACTTGAACATAAAATTTCTCTTTGTCTGTATTCATCTCTTTGTAATCTTTAAAACTGACCTTAGAATGATATTCATAAAATCTGTGTTGTTTCATTATTCCCCTGTACACACATTAAGTAAATCTTTATAACTTGAATAAATCTTTAAATCTCCACATCATATCCAAGTGACTTTAAGATTGGAAGCCTACTCAAAGCTTGCTTTAATTACTCCTTATTGACAGAAAGTGAAGAGGAACTTAAGAGTCTCCTAATGAAGGTGAAAGAGGAGAGTGAAAAAGCTGACTTGAAACTCAACATTCAAAAAATAAAGATCACAGCATCCAGGCCCATTACTTCATGGCAAATAGATGGGGGAAAATGGAAACAGTCACAGATTTTATTTTAGGGGCTCCAAAATCACTGTAGCTGATGACTGCAGCCATGAACATTAAAAGACACTTGATCTTTGGAAGGCAAGATATGACTTTATTAAAAAGCAGAGACATCACTTTACTGACAATGGCCTGTATATTCAAAGCTATAATTTTTCCAGTAGTCATGTACGGATGTAAGAGTTGGACCATAAAGAAGGCTGAGTGCCAAAGAATTGATGCTTTTGAATTGTGGTGCTGGAGAAGACTCTTAAGAGTCTCTTGAAGATCAAACCAGTCAATCCTAAAAGGAAATCAACTCTGAATATTCATTGGAAAGGCTTTTGATAAAGTGAAGCTCCAATACTTTAGCCACCTGATGTGAAGAGCCAACTCACTGGAAAAGACACTGATGCTGGGAAAGATTAAAGACAGGAGGAGACAGGTGCAACAGATGATGAGATGGTTAGATAGCATCACTGACTCAGTGGATATGAATTTAAGCAAACTGGGAGATAGTGGAAGACAGAGGAACCTGGCACGTTACAGTCCATAAGGTCGCAGAGTCGGACACGATCTAGTGACTGAACAACAACAAAATATTTATTTTAACAATAAACTATTTCAATATAAGGAACTACTTGAGTCTCCCACATCTTTTTGGGCGTCCTCTTCTCTCTGCTGGGAATGTTCTGCTCTCTATCTTTTCCTCACTTCTGCTCATCCTTTAAATCCTATCTCACATAATACCTTCTATGTGAAGCCCTTCTTTAAGCTCCAGGATGATATATCTACTTTCTCATGCTGTACATAAATGCAGAGTCAATATCAAGCACAACTTATAGTTGATTAAACTTATCTTTTAAAAATAATATTGCTTTGGGTAGTATACTCATTTTCACTATATTGATTCTTCCAATCCATGAACATGGTATATTTCTCCATCTATTAGTGTCCTCTTTGATTTCTTTCATCAGTGTTTTATAGTTTTCTATATATAGGTCTTTAGTTTCTTTAGGTAGATATATTCCTAAGTATTTTATTCTTTTCGTTGCAATGGTGAATGGAATTGTTTCCTTAATTTCTTTTTCTACTTTCTCATTATTCGTGTATAGGAATGCAAGGGATTTCTGTGTGTTGATTTTATATCCTGCAACTTTACTATATTCATTGATTAGCTCTAGTAATTTTCTGGTGGAGTCTTTAGGGTTTTCCATGTAGAGGATCATGTCATCTGCAAACAGTGAGAGTTTTACTTCTTCTTTTCCAATTTGGATTCCTTTTATTTCTTTTTCTGCTCTGATTGCTGTAGCCAAAACTTCCAGAACTATACAAATTCAATGCAATCCCTATCAAGCTACCAGCCACATTTTCCACAGAACTAGAACAAATAATTTCAAGATTTGTATGGAAATACAAAAAACCTCGAATAGCCAAAGCAATCTTGAGAAAGAAGAATGGAACTGGAGGAATCAACTTGCCTGACTTCAGGCTCTACTACAAAGCCACAGTCATCAAGACAGTATGGTACTGGCACAAAGACAGACATATAGATCAATGGAACAAAATAGAAAGCCCAGAGATAAATCCACACACATATGGACACCTTATCTTTGACAAAGGAGGCAAGAATATACAATGGAGTAAAGACAATCTCTTTAACAAGTGGTGCTGGGAAAACTGGTCAACCACTTGTAAAAGAATGAAACTAGATCACTTTCTAACACCGTACACAAAAATAAACTCAAAATGGATTAAAGATCTAAATGTAAGATCAGAAACTATAAAACTCCTAGAGGAGAACATAGGCACAACACTCTCAGACATAAATCACAGCAGGATCCTCTATGATCCACCTCCCAGAATTCTGGAAATAAAAGCAAAAATAAACAAATGGGATCTAATTAAAATTAAAAGCTTCTGCACAACAAAGGAAAATATAAGCAAGGTGAAAAGACAGCCTTCTGAATGGGAGAAAATAATAGCAAATGAAGCAACTGACAAACAACTAATCTCAAAAATATACAAGCAACTTATGCAGCTCAATTCCAGAAAAATAAACCACCCAATCAAAAAATGGGCCAAAGAACTAAATAGACATTTCTCTAAAGAAGACATACGGATGGCTAACAAACACATGAAAAGATGCTCAACATCACTCATTATTAGAGAAATGCAAATCAAAACCACAATGAGGTACCACTTCACACCAGTCAGAATGGCTGCGATCCAAAAATCTGCAAGCAATAAATGCTGGCGAGGGTGTGGAGAAAGGGAACCCTCCTACACTGTTGGTGGGAATGCAAACTAGTACAGCCACTATGGAAAACAGTGTGGAGATTCCTTTAAAAATTGCAAATAGAACTACCTTATGACCCAGCAATCCCACTTCTGGGCATACACACTGAGGAAACCAGAATTGAAAGAGACACATGTACCCCAATGTTCATCGCAGCACTGTTTATAATAGCCAGGACATGGAAACAACCTAGATGTCCATCAGCAGATGAATGGATAAGAAAGCTGTGGTACATATACACAATGGAGTATTACTCAGCCGTTAAAAAGAATTCATTTGAATCAGTTCTGATGAGATGGATGAAACTGGAGCCGATTATACAGAGTGAAGTAAGCCAGAAAGAAAAACACCAATACAGTATACTAACACATATATATGGAATTTAGGAAGATGGCAATGACGACCCTGTATGCAAGACAGGGAAAGAGACACAGATGTGTATAACGGACTTTTGGACTCAGAGGGAGAGGGAGAGGGTGGGATGATTTGGGAGAATGACATTCTAACATGTATACTATCATGTGAATTGAATCGCCAGTCTATGTCTGACGCAGGATGCAGCATGCTTGGGGCTGGTGCATGGGGATGACCCAGAAAGATGTTATGGGGAGGGAGGTGGGAGGGGGGTTCATGTTTGGGAATGCATGTAAGAATTAAAGATTTTAAAATTTAAAAAATAAAAAACTAAAATTAAAAAAAAATAAAAATAAAAATAAAAATAATATTGCAAGACATCTTATTTCAAAATGAGCAACTTCTCACTAAGAATTTCCTGAGAATTTCCTATAGCTAGATGACCTCCCTGGTCAAGACTTCTCCTTCAAATGCAGGGGTTGTGGATTCAATCTTTGGTCAGGGAGCTAAGATTTCCACATGCCTCGTGGCCAAAAAAAACCAAAACAGACAACAGAAGCAATATTTTAACTTATTTATATTCAATAAGACTTGGATTCAACAATTCATTCGATTATCTGATTAATCTTCCAGATTGTACCTGCCTCAAAATATGGACCAAAATGAACAAGCTTGTATTGTCGTTTTAAATCATTTTCAATGTAGTTGTAATATTTGCTTTTGGTTTAAAATAAATCTAACAGCTGGGTTGGATTTCCTGTGTGCTACTGGTATTTTAATCAGTAATGTTATCTCTATTCCTTCTGTGAATGTTGCTGCACAAGAAATGTAGTTTACATTATGAATAAACCTATCTATGCACATAATCCAAATGCATAATTGTTAGCTTGTAGATAGTTTCAAAAACCTGGCAATCCTTCAACAGACATAAAGGAAAGATAATTTTCAGAGGGAAGGTTGTAAAAGTTGCCAATGAAAAGCTGAGAAAAGTCAAGGGAGAATGAACTCTCTCACTTAGGCTGATGGTAGGTTCCTGAAAAGGTTAAACCTGAGGGGGTCAACTGATTTTCTAAGTTCGTAATAGTGAAGGAAAATATAAAACAGCTTTGTGGTTTTCCCTTCACTTTCTGACTTCCTTGACCCAAATGCACACAGCTGTGCATTTGTGAAGAGTTTTTTAAATTAAAAATTACTCCTAGTTATATTACTAGCTGGATATAATGGAAAAACACAGAGGTATCCATGAATTCTAGACCCAGATCTGCTATTTACTTGTTCTATGACCTTGGTTGGGTGAATTACACTTAATCTTCTTGGCTTTCTTCTCTCAAATGAAGAGGAGCTTTCTCTACAGATCCTTGTGAAGATTAAATAACACAGTAATCTCAATAAGAGGAGGAGAGATAAACTGGCAGATTGGGATTGATGCATACACATGACTATATATAGGACTTCACTGGTGGCTGAGCTGATAATAATCCACCTGCAATGCCGGAGACCTGGGTTTGATCCTTGGGTCGGGAAGATCCCCTGGAGAAGGGATAGGCTACCCATTCCAGTATTCTTGGGCTTCTCTTGTGGCTCAGCTGGTAAAGAATCCACCTGCAATGCGGGAGACCTGGGTTTGATTCCCTGGGTTGGGAAGATCCCCTGGAGAAGGGAAAAGCTACCCACTCCAGTATTCTGGCCTGGAGAATTCCATGGATTGTATAGTCCACGGGGTCACAAAGAGTCGGACTCAACTGAGTGACTTTCAGTTTCATTTTCTTATATAAAACAGGTAACTAATGAGAACCTGCTGTATAACACAGGGAAATCTATTCAGTATTCTGACCTATATGGGAAAATAGCCTTAAAAAAAAAAGAGTGATATAGGTACATGTACAACTGATTCACTTTGCTGTACACCTGAAACTAACACAAGCATTATAAATCAACTATATACAATAAAAATTAAAAAATAAATAATGGCTTGAGGTTACTTTGTAAATGCCAAAGTGCTACACCAACGTCAGTACTTATTTATTTGGTGGTTAGCTCTCATCATTTTCCCCCAGCCTTCCCCTCCTCCTGTGTTCCTCTGTTATATTAAAGACATCACTCTCCGTCCACGACCTGCAGGTTGAAAACATGAGTCATTGTTACTCCGCCTCTGCATCAGTTCAACCATCACTCCCTTCAATTAGGCCTAAACGCTGTCCATCAAGTTGCTCCCCTCTTGCTTCTTTCTATTCCCTAGCCAAAGCTTTTGCTGGCCTCATTATTTTCCTGACAGGCTGTTGACTGATCTTTTTTCTCCTCTTTGAGTTCATTGTCAAAAGCTCTTTTCTACTAATACAGATTTTTATCAGACAACACACACACACACTCCCCAGGCTGACATTTAAAGCCCCCTAAAGATGAATAATTTTCCTCCATTCCTACTCTATATGTGGTTACAGGAAGTTCCAGTAACCAAACTGTTACCTTCCATCCATCATGCCCACTACAGTCCAGCTATTCTGCAGTAACTCAAACTATCCAGTCACCTTGGGAAAACCGTGTCCCTCTACCACTTATGAACACCCTTCATCTTTTAAGCTCTATTTCGTATCCCTTCTCCCACCTTTCTGATGACTCTCTAGTTATAATAGATTCCTCCCTTTCTCTTTCATCTAAATATTCTCTGTATTCACTGTCTGTATCAAATACAACTCCAAGTATTGCCAGCTTAACATAGCTAACATTTACCATCTCAGGCAGTTTCTGAGGGTCAGGAATGGAGGAATGACTTACAGGGCTATTTCTAGCTTGAGGTGTCATCCCAAGACTAAACTGAGGGACTTCTCTGGTGGTCTAGTGGTTAAGACTCTTGCCTTCCAGTGTGGAAAGTATGGGTTTAATCTCTTGTCATGAACTCAGATCCCACATGCCACATGGCATAGTCAAAAATATAAAAAATAAAATGAAATTCACAGCAAGATTATTAGTGTACAGAAAGAACGACAATACATTTAAAAAAAAAAAGTTTCTATCTGGGATTGAAGATACTGCTTCCAATTTCACTCACCTGGCTGTTGGCACGAGGCTTCCATGCAACCTCATAAGGATCCTTCCTGAGGGATAAGAGTTTTCCCAGAGCAAGTGATTCAAGAAAAGGATAGTAGCATTTAAGATAGATACCATAGTCTGTTTATCTCTTGATCTCAGAAATGGGGATACTGTCACTTGTTCTCATGCTGTTTGTCTCACAGCGTGATATGGGAGGAGATTATACAGGGAATGGATGCCAGGGGGCATGGATGTTTGAGATGCTGGAGACGTTCCATGGACACGTTGTTTGTGGTCACTGTGACACCCTTCTTATGGCTCAGTGGTAAAGAGTCTGCCTGCCATGCAGGAGACACAGGTTTGATCCCTGGGACGGGAAGATCCCCTGGAGAAGGAAGTGGCAACCCACTCCAGTGTTCTTGCCTGGAAAGCACCACAGACAGAGGAGCCTGCAGGACTAGCACCCGCAAAGAGTCAGACATGACTGAGCAACTGAACAACAATAGTACTTTTCATTATAGCAAGCTTCATCTCCTTCTGGGTTTCTCTGGTGGCTCAGAGGGTAAAGTGTCTGCCTGCAATGTGGGAGATCTGGGTTTGATCCCTGGGTTGGGAAGATCCTCTGGAGAAGGAAACGGCAACCCACTGCAGTACTCTTGTCTGGAAAATCCCATGGACAGAGAAGCCTGGTAGGCTACAGTCCGTGGGGTCGCAGAGAGTCGGACATGACTAAGCAACTTCACTTTCACTTTTCTCCTTCTAGGCACCAAACACTCTTGTTTTGTTCATTGCACTCTTATATCACCTGGAAAAATTATTTATACAGAATAAGTCCTGATTAAGTGCTATTTTACATGAATTCATATTTATTATTTATTGTGGTCAAAGTGAAAGTGAAAGTGTTAGCTGCTCAGTCATGTCCAGCTCTTTGTGACCCCATGGACCATAACCTACCAGGCTCCTCTGTCCTTGGAATTCTCCAAGCAAGAATACTAGAGTGAGTAGCCATTCCCTTCTCCAGGGGATTTTTCCCAACCCAGGGATTGAACCAGGGTCTTTTGCATTTCAGGTAGATTTCTTACCACCTGAGCTACCAGGGAAGCCTTATTATGTGTGAGGTTCTGAATTATTTATAACCTTGAGAAAGTAGAGGCCCTGAGCTTGATTTTCCCAGGGAGCTAGTGAGTCATATGCTAAAATGCATGTATAAGTTGTACTCTGAACTTGAAAACCCATATTCCAGACATATGTCAGTGTTAAAAAGACAGTTTACGAAAGATATTTGGGTAGCATTAATGCCATTTCATCACCACTATTAAAATTTAGTTAATAGTATGTGATCTATCAATCTACTGATGGTGGTTGAATAGGCATACTTTATAGAGAAAGTGTGGTGGATGGCAGAAAAACTACAACCCTGAATATAAGTTTCAAAGGACTTATATTCCAAGATACATTAACTCTTTTTTAACTTTAAACAGTTTGAAGGGTACCTAAATTGCTACCCTCAACATGAGATAAGTTTGCTCCAACTCTAAAATAGAGATAAAATTTTCTCTTGTATAACTGAAATTGCTACTGAAGATTAGACTTTGAATGTGAAAGGGCAATGAAAAGGGTAAACATTTATTCAAGATGATAGCAAAATTTAACAATTACATAGTCATAACTTGGACTTTCTTTATAAGCTAGAGAGGGCTGCCTCTCTATCTTTCTTTTCCATATTTCCATCTTTCACCAACAGTGCCCCAAACTGATTCTGTGACATGCCATGTTAACACGGGACATGAATCAAGGACATAGTTCTCATTTGGAACCTACAATTTAGAGCCTACAATTGAAGGTAGTCTACTTCCATGGGGTCAGTATCTGCTTCTTCCTTCCTGTAAGAAAATTTTACCTATTAGGTTAATCTAAGCTAACTTTAAAAATATGATTGCAAGCTCCCCAAAGACCAATTAAATCAGAATCCCTAGAAGCAGAACCCTAGCATCATCATTTTTTAAAGATCCTCAGTAAACTTTAATATGCATCCATCATTGAGGATCACTAGGGCATGGAATATGCAATGACAAAGAAGGACTTCCAGAAAGCAAGTAAAAAGTGTAATTTCATTTTGTGCTCAGCAAGTCACAGAATTGGAATTTTCCCAAACTGAGAGAGAACAACTAGATTGGATGTGAGTCACTGAGCTGTTAATATGCAAATGAAATATTCTCTTCTTGAGTAGTAAATCCAGAGTCATGATATTCTTTTGGCCATGCTTTTAATATCAATGTTTTTCATATTTAAGTAGATACATAATTGCAAAAATTGGACTCATTTTCTAGTTTGTTTCTCTTATGAGTCATTATACATTTTCAAGTAAGAGAAGACCATACTTATTTCTCTGGCATAAATTATCAAAATAAATAGCAGATTTTGGACTAGACTTCATGTATTCATATTGATAGCTCTATTTTCCCTCCATTGCACTGCATTAGGGTCAGTTATACAACTTGTGGTATGATACTCTTGGCATATATGCTTAGCAAGTAGGGAGGGGAACTATGTCTTCCTACAGATACCTGTACTCTTAGCCAAAACAATGCTAGGATCTGATGGAAATTAAAACTCAGCCTAAGTTAGCCTCTCAATGGACTCAGCTTCTCACCAACCCATTTTTAAACCAAGTCTCTGAAAAATCAAATTTCCTTTGTATGTATTAAGGAATGCAAAGGAAAGATTATCTGTGATCTTGGTGAATGGGGCCTCTATTTTTTGAACCTGTGAAGAGATACTTTTAGTTATTAAAAAAATAAACAAGAGAAAGCTTGTTTTTTATTCTTTTTGGCTTCTTGTCTACTATCAAGTACCATTATATATAATTAACAGTAAGTTGCAAATAAAACAAACACAAAAATATAATCAAGGTTTAACATAGTTTGAGAAAACATGACCTTCTAAGAAGGATGACCTTAATATAAAATGTCAAGTCTTTGATTTCATGTAAATCTCTCTACTCATTAAAATGTTAAAACGTGCCACATCACAAAGATGAAAGCCAGGTTTCTTTTCATTACCAATACCCTTCTGTTGAGCATTAGGAAACTTATAGTTTCATCAATGCATTTGATCTTTTTAAATTAAATTATCCTCTGAGCAAACTAGATGAAAAATGAAATTATATTAAAATCAATGCTCTTCCTCATTTTTCAAATATGAACTATAATAAGTTTTAATTGATAGTTATCAGATAATAATCATCTGCTTTAAGCTCTCTCTTGCTATACGGAATCCTACTGGATTAATGTTGAGATGAGGTTGGAAATAAGTCCAATTTGTTCTTATCGTTTGGCAGAAATAGCTTGGATGTATTACGTATCCTCCAGCAAGCTTTGTGGCCATACACATACAGTTTTTCCTATGCTTTGTTTTCTGTTTTACTGTGAGGAAAGATTCTTTGCAATCTGTTTTGTAAATAAAAAGAATGTATGATTTTATTGAACATGTGCTTGTGTGCAGCATAGCAGAGGGGGCTCTGGGCTGGGAGTTGGGTTAGGAGAGCTTCTTTCACTGCTGATGTTGCAACAGAAACAGAAAGGAGTGAACAACCTTCAGCCCATACCAGCCAAACAGGCCTGTGTTGTGTTAGCCTCAGTCGCGTCAGACTCTTTGCCACCCCACCCCATAGACGTAGCCTGGTAGGTTTCCTCTTCTCATAGGATTTCCCAGGCAAGAATACTGGAGTGGGTTGCCATTTCCTTCTCCAGGGGATCTTCCCAATCTAGGAATCGAACCCAGTTCTACCTGCATTGCAGATAGATTCTTTACCAACTGAGACACCTGCTGCTGCTACTGCCAAGTCACTTCAGTTGAGTCCAACTCTGTGCAACCCCATAGACGGCAGCCCACCAGGCTCCCCCGTCCCTGGGATTCTCCAGGCAAGAACACTGGAGTGGGTTGCCATTTCCTTCTCCAATGCATGAAAGTGAAAAGTCAAAGTGAAGTCGCTCAGTAGCCCAAGAGTTAACCAATCTTAGCCTTTAGCTATTACTACTGGCAAACACCCGTAGCTGGAGTTGTCCTTCACAAAGCTAATTACTCTCTGACTCCATATAAATTATACTCTGCTCCTGCTATACTTTCCCGCTACACTCTCTTGTAGCATTCTGCATTTCAGAAACAAGGTCATGGTCTGATAACTTCAGGGACACAAGTCTTGGTTGCTGAGTTGTCTGGTGCCAGCTTTGGCCATTTTGAAACTTTGTAAGAGAAAACACCAAAAAGCAAGATCTTCAAGAAGTTATAAAACCTCTTCCTATTCCTGAGAAAGTGGGGTGCACAGTTCTTGAGGCACTAGCCTGCTGTATTTCCCTTTTGCCTGGCAAAAATAAGAATGTTACTCTTTTCTGTTTCCTCCAAACTCTGTCTCTGTATTTCTATTTGGCACCGGTGGATGGGGAACCAAGATTTTGGCAACATTAGCAGTAGGGATCTCTTTAATCTCAGTCAGGGTCCATGCCTAGCACAGTAGATGGTGCTCAGCAAACATTTATAACAGAAGAATTTGAGGGTAAGAAGTGCATGGTGAGGCTTTTCATTCCCTTCTAACTGTAAAATTACACACAAAGAGTTAATAGCAATTACATATGAAATCCCAGTCCCCAAGTAGGTCAAAGTGAGTTTGGTCAAATTATTTATATTGGATTTTCCTTAAAATTTTCTCCAGAGATAAAGAAGTTATATTATTTTGACTATGCCACTGTGTTGACATAAAGTGATCATTGGTCCAAATTAACATAACATTTAGATATATTTTTATGTCACTTGGGAGAGAAGACCTTTGTGACAGACACAGGTTATGCTGCTTCAACACAAAACAGTTTGATCTTATGACTTTCATACTCATACTCTCAACTGACAGCAAAGGAAGACAGACATTTGCTAAGGCATTAAAAGCAATCCTGTTGCTACTGGCTCTGTTCAATTGACTTAGAAAGGGAAATGGAGCTTTTAGTTTCACAGCCTCCAACACACAGGAACATTCTAAAAGGTTTAGGAACACAGGTTTAGTGAACCAATCTATCACACTGAAATTTAAATCTATGTTATTAAAAATGTATACATAAAGCATACTAAGGGATCATGAAACATTCAAATTTGATTAAGAAAAAAAGCATCTTTAATTTGGTAGAAATTTTTTGTTGGCATTATAACTGTATCACCAGAAAAAATAATTCTAATAATTTTTATTTATTTATTTTTGGCTAATCTGTATGGCATGTGGACCTTTGTTCCCCAATCAGAGATTGAGCTTGGTTCCTTGGTAGTGAAAGTGTGGAATACTAACCACTGGACTGCCAAGTAATTCCCCAAGTTCTAAAATTGTTAATTACAAATTATTACTATTGTAATATCATATATTTACTGACAAAATTGTGGGCTAATTTTCCTACAAAAAATATGATTTTTTTTCCTCAGATAGACATGAACTCATTGTCAAGAGTGGCAGTTAGCTAAGGTATATGATCCCAAGCAAATGGGAATTGTCAATATTTTTATTATTATTGTTGCAAGTGACTTTAAAATTTGACAATAAGTTGGGTTGGGAAGATCCCCTGGAGAAGGGAAAGGCTACCCACTCCAGAATACTGGCCTGGAGAATTCCATGGACTACAGTGCATGGGATGGCAAAGAGTCGGACACACCTAAGGGACTTTCACTTTCAATATGATATTTCTCAGCTAGAGCTCAAATGATAATTTTTTATTATCATGACTTCTCCTAAATGAGTATTTTTGAAACAATTCAGAATCTCATCAGGATGCAACCCCAAATTCTGGGACTTTCTCAATGCAGAATATGACTTTAGAATGTAAAAATCCATTTGGACAGTCATCTCAGAAAAATTGAATGATCAGATGACATGGATTTGGAATCTGAGTGAAAAGTTATCTATTGTCAGAATTTTTGTGATGAAAATTAAAAAATCAGCATATCTATAATTTTGAACAGTACCTAACAGAAAAGGGATATATATATTATTTAGCAAGATATATTCTGTATCACATGATTCTATATATATAAACAACATAACAAAAGAAGTTTTGCACATTTGGTGATATTACCAAAACAAAGGCTTAGATTAAAATGTTTATAATTTACTGACATCACAAACAGATTTCCAGGTTTTTTAATATTTGCATGGCTGTGTACACCTAGCAAAGTAGCACCATGTTTAAGAAAGACTGAGTAGTTTTATATGCCATCAAGTGAAATATCAGTCAATAGTGTGATGAGAATAACCAAAATGCCAAAGTAACCCCTACTGGGTTAATGCAAGGATGGTATTAAGGATAAAAGATATGGTGTCTCTTTACACTGTGTTGTTCAGTCATCAGCTGAAGAAAAGATGTAGTTGTAAGTTCTGGGTACCAATCTTTAAAATGATATTAGTAACTGTACTGTTTAGAACGAGAAGAGTGTGTAAGTAACAAATGATCTTTAAACCATAACATATGCATAATAATTAAACAAAAAGAAATAGACCAAGTTCTGAGTACAACGGGTCAAGATAAGATTAATATTGAGCAACTTCTCAAAATTAGAACTTTTTCTAAAATTAAAGCTTTTTTATGTCACAAAGTGCTAATCTTTACTAATATTGCTAACATGCAAATACTTTTACAGGTATTACATAAGGGAGAGGTTAGCCTAGATACTCTAAAATAGCTTCTAAGATTCTGAGATTTCAGCTTTAATTCACCTATGTAATGACCTATTTGCTCAGTGTAAAGCAGGATAAAGCAACTGTTTTATTTATCTTTTACAAGTCTGCTCTAGATAGGTTACCAGTAAGACTGTTGTTGTTGTTCAGTGGCTCAGTCGTGTCTGACTTTGCAACCCCATGGACTGCAGAGCCAGGCCTCCTTGTCCTTCACCATCTCCCAGAGTTTGCCCAAGTTCATGTTCATTTCATCGGTGATTCCATCCAGCCATCTCATCCTCTGATGCCCTCTTCTCCTTCTGCCCTCAATCTTTACCAGCATCAGGGACTTTTCCAATGAATCATCTGTTTGCATCAAACGACTAAAATACTGGAACTTCAGCTTCAGCATCAGTCTTTCCAGTGAATATTCAAGGTTGAACTCCCTTAATTTTGACTGGTTTGATTTCCTTGCTGTCCAAGGGCGATTGGACAGTAAGTAAGATTGTGTGTATATGTGTGTGTGTTAGTTGCTTAGTTGTGTCTGACTCTCTGCAACCCCATAGACTGCAGCCCTGAAGTAGGAAATGGCAACCCACTCCAGTATTCTTTCCTGGATAATCCCAGGGACAGAGGAGCCTGACAGGCTGCCATCTATGGGGTCGAACAGAGTCGGACATGATTGAAGTGACTTAGCAGCAGCAGCAGCAGCAGCAGCAGCAGCAACAGACTGTAGCCTACCAGGTCCCTACGTCCACGGGATTCTCCAGACTAGAACACTGGTGTGGGTTGCCATTTCCTTCTCCTAAAGGAACTATAGAAAGAAAGAAAGTGAAGTCATTCAGTCGTGTCCGACTCTTTGAGACCCCATGGACTATAGCCTACCAGGCTCACCTATCCATGGAATTTTGCAGGCAAGAGTACTGGAATGTGTTGCCACTTCCTTCTCCAAGTAAGATTACTTCTAGCCAGAAATTAAAAATTGGACATTAAGTAAGATTCAGTTCAGTTCAGTTCAGTCGCTCAGTCATGCCTGACTCTTTGCGACCCCATGAATCATAGCATGCCAGGCCTCCCTGTCCATCACCAGAGTTCACTCAAACTCACATCCATTGAGTCAGAGATGCCATCCAGACATCTCATCCTCTGTTGTCCCTTCTCCTCCTGGCCCCAACCCCCGACCAGCATCAGAGTCTTATCCAATGAGTCAACTCTTCGCATGAGGTGGCCCAAAGTATTTGAGTTTCAGCTTTAGCATCAGTTCTTCCAAAGAACACCCAGGACTGATCGCCTCTAGAATGGACTGGTTGGATCTCCTTGCAGTCCAAGGGACTCTCAAGAGTCTTCTCCAAAACCACAGTTCAAACGCATCAATTATTTGGCACTCAGCTTTCTTCACAGTCCAACTCTCACATCCATACATGACTACTGGAAAAACCATAGCCTTGACTAGATGGACCTTTGTTGGCAAAGTAATGTCTCTGCTTTTGAATATGCTATCTAGGTTGGTGATAACTTTCCTCCCAAAGAGTAAGTGTCTTTTAATTTCATGGCTGCAATCACCATCTGCAGTGATTTTGGAGCCCCCCAAAATAAAGTCTGACACTGTTTCCACTGTTTCTTCACCTATTTCCCATGAAGTGATGGGACTGGATGCCATGATCTTCGTTTTCTGAAAGTTGAGCTTTAAGCCAACTTTTTCACTCTCCTCTTTCACTTTCATCAAGAGGCTTTTTAGATCCTCTTCACTCTCTGCCATAAGGGTGGTGTCATCTGCATATCTGAGGTTATTGATATTTCTCCCAGAAATCTTGATTCCAGCTTGTGCTTCTTCCAGCCCAGGGTTTCTCATGATATACTCTGCACAGAAGTTAAATAAGCAGGGTGACAGTGTACAGCCTTGACGTACTCCTTTTCCTATTTGGAACCAGTCTGTTGTTCCATGTCTAGTTCTAACTGTTGCTTCCTGATCTGCATATAGGTTTCTCAAGAGGCAGGTCAGGTGGTCTGGTATTCCCATCTCTTGAAGAATTTTCCAGTTTATTGTGATCCACACAGTCAAAGACTTTGGCATAGTAAATAAAGCAGAAATAGATGTCTTTCTGGAACTCTCTTGCTTTTTCCTTAATCCAGCAGATGCTGGCAATTTGATCTCTGGTTCCTCTGCCTTTTCTAAAACCAGCTTGAACATCTGGAAGTTCACAGTTCACGTAATGCTGAAGGCTGGTTTGGAAAATTTTGAGCATTACTTTATCAGCGTGTGAGATGAGTGCAATTGTGCAGTTGTTTGAGCATTCTTTGGCATTGTCTTTCTTTGGGATTAGAATGAAAACTGACGTTTTCCAGTCCTGTGGCCACAGCTGAGTTTTCCAAATTTGCTGGCATATTGAGTGCAGCGCTTTCACAGCATCATCTTTCAGGATTTGAAACAGCTCAACTGGAATTCCATCACCTCCACTAGCTTTGTTCATAGTGATGCTTTCTAAGGCCCATTTGACTTCACATTCCAGGAAGTCTAGCTGTAGGTGAGTGATCATACCATCGTGATTATCTGGGTGGTGAAGATCTTTTTGTACAGTTCTTCTGTGTATTCTTGCCATCTCTTCTTAATATCTTCTGCTTCTGTTAGGTCCATACCATTTCTGTCCTTTATCGAGCCCATCTTTGCATGAAATTTTCCCTTGGTATCTCTAATTTTCTTGAATAGATCTCTAGTGTTTCCCATTCTGTTGTTTTCTTCTATTTCTTTGCATTGATTGCTGAGGAAGGCTTTCTTATCTCTTCTTGCTATTCTTTGGAACCCTGCATTCAGATGCTTATATCTTTCCTTTTTTCCTTTGCTTTTCACTTGTCTTCTTTTCACAGCTATTTGTAAGGCCTCTCCAGACAGCCATTTTAAGTAAGATTACTTCTAGCCAAAAATTGAAAATAATACTCTTTCCATTATTGTAACAATTTCATCACCCTGGTTTTGATCATTTGGTGGAAGGGTATATAAGTATACTCTGTACCACTTTGCTGTTTTCTGGTGGAAACCTTACCCTTCTGGAAATGAGACCATCTAGACATGCAGAACTTGAGATGAGCGAGAAGATACGAGCTCCCCAAGTGGATCACTAAGAGCGAAGACAAACAGGTTTTCCTAATGCTCCTCTTTCATTCCTAGGCCATATAGGGGACATTGCATAACCACAATGGGTATTTATTTAATGTTCACTGTCCATTCTAAAGGATGATACCCCATCATTTCAAGGCCTCATCTTTAAGCCAGCACCTCAGCTGCACTTTGAGAAGATGCACTGAAAATTTTCATGACAGCTGTGAAGAGGGAATAGGAGATACTTCCAGATCTATTTTATATATGTGATCTTGGTAGAGTAATTATTCTTAGTTGAGTTACTTAAGAATAATATGTACTCTCAGTTAATTATAAGTAGATACAATAGGTACAGATAGGGCTATATTAAGGAACTATGTGAAATCCAAGATAATAACATTCATTTTTTAAGTTGAAGTGAGAATGCAAGTGATTTCTAGAATGTGTAAATATTATTTAATCAGTAAATCACTAAGGGCACAGAAGATGAATTCATGAAAGATCCATAAGCCACAGTGTTCCTGCCTTCATGTTCAGCCTAATAAAAAGTAGATTCCAGACTCTGGGAAGCATGTTCATATGTTCGTTCTTCATTTATTTATCATAGATTATTTTAACAGGTACTCTTGCTTAAGATGTCTGAAGTACAGTTTCTAATAGGAAAAATGTGACCTACAAAGAGATGATGATAAGAGATAAGAAAATAAATGAGACATGGCCTGGAGCAGGGATGGGGTAGGGGAGGAAAAGTATTAGACTAATAATGTTCAAAACTTTTTAGATAAAAAAAATGTTATCTCATTTTCTCAGAGCAAGGACCACACATGTGCTTTTATTACTCAGTACAGATAAAGAAATCACCATGCATTTTTAAATCTCAGGGCAAGTTTTGAAATCAACCTTTTCTAATTCGAGTATGAGAACCTAAAAATGAAAAAAGTCTGGTTGTTATTTACAACCCAATTGCAAATGGCAACTTGCAACTTAATTTTTAAATTACAAACCCAATGTGAGTTGAGAACTTTAGAAGATATACGACCTCTTGGGAGCAGATAGAGATTGGAAAACACAACCTAATTAATCAAGCCCTAAACAATCTAGAATTGAGTTTTATTGGGGTTTGTGTGGATGATTGTGTATTCCAGTGTACGCCAAAGAGACACCTAGGAATTTTTTAAAGTCAGGCATGCTGACAGCTGGCATGATTATTTTCATTAGTGAATTCCAAGTGGTCTGTTTCCAATCTCTAAATTTCTTTGGAAATTCTGAGAGCCACTCTTCCTCAGAATCTCCACAACTAATTTGTAAAGTATTGGGTTATAAAACTCATGTAGTGTTGATCCTTCATCAAACTGTGCTGTTCTTTTGTAGTCATCAGGCATTAGAATGTACTTACACATCTTAAATGGGTTATTAAAATGTTGAGATTATATATTTCAAATGGTCATTAAATGGGCTGTTTAAACACATCAATCAGAGAAATGAGTCATTTTTCTTTTATTTCGTACTTAATTACATTCAGCAAATCCCAGGCAGTGTTGGAATGACTAGATGCATTTTTACACTGACTTTTATTTGAATTTAATGCATTGACTTTAGGTGTAGATTTTCCATGACCACTCTCTTCTCATTAATGAGATAGCACAGTCAAGTGCAAAGATTCAGCATCAGGAAGACCTGATCCAGAAATTGCTCTAGTGCCATAGAGAAAGGTCTACATATCACAGCTAAGCTTTAGTTTTCTAACCTGTAAAGTGAAAATAGCATGTCTACTTACCAGGACAGTTTTCAGGTAGGCAGAGTTGATGTCTGTAACTTTACCAACACATAATTAATATTCAAAAACACAATATCACAGGAATGGTAGACAATAATGCTCCTTTCTTAAGGTATTTTATATCATCCTGTTATCTTGGCAGGACTAATGCTAGTCATTTTTCATATCTGCCTTTTGTCATATCTAGCAATTGCACACCTAGCTGTGCAGAGCTATCTACCACTTTTCCTTTCTCTTCCACCCTGCCAAAAAAAAAATTGTCTCAAGAATAAATAACATTTGCATCAAGAATAATTTAGTTTTCCAAGTTTGTCTGTTACTCCAGACAAGTATTTTTCCCAAAGGCTCTTTACATTGTATTTGGTGCTTTAAAGTTGGACTCTTCTACTATCTCTTGCCTGAGTAGTAGAAATATGAGTCAAATATCTGATTTCCTGTGCTCCAAGAAGAGGCTAACCAGTATCACACCATCATTACTTTATAAATATTTGTTATTGAGTATCACACCAACTCCTCTGTTTCATGTTCTCTTTATTAAAACATTTCTAAAATTCTTGAGATATATATCAACTACTGTCTGAAATTTGGAGCTCCTTTCCACAATGCCTAAAGGTTATTGGCATTGATTTTTCACTGGCCTAGAAATAATCTTCTAATTCTCTATAGAGTACACTTTAAGAGTCTGTTCACTTATATTATTTCTATGTGCATACTAAATGTATATGATTTTAATTATTTTCCATCCCCCACACAATTTCCATCAGTGATTATAGCGTTGTATTCTGCACCACCATTGATGGAGGGCAATTAAATGTTGTCACAGGGGAATTGGCAAGTGAAGTCACTGCACACACGAGCAATTATTTTTTAATTTAGACTCAAAGCCAGTAAATTTTCTTCACACCAAAGGAGCTTTAAAAATCATGCCTACCAACAGCCCAGTGTGAGGAATAATTGCTTATTCTTATCGATCAACGACATCCAATTTAGAGAGAGTGGGTGCTGTAGAATTCCAGAGCCATAATTTTGTAAATCATTTTTGAGAAAAGGAAAACATTTGCAGCCATGAATGAGTTAGAACTCAAATAATGGGAAAACAAAAACTGACAAGAAATAAGTACTATGGGTCAGAAACTAGAAACAAATATACTTGACTCTGATGTACACCCAGGAGAAGATCCACACTGGGCCAGACCTAGGGGGCTCTGGACACATCCTTATGGATGTCACCATCCTTCATCTCTCTCCCATGAATTATTTGCTATTTCTAACTATGCAAAGTTCAGAAAATATTTAAAGCTTACAAAGAGCATGGAAGGTATTTTGCATGTTTCAAGAAATGTTGCACACTTCAAGGCAAATTATTTCCTTAAAAACAGATTGTCCTCTCCTTCCTTATTTTAGTATGCATTAAATACTTCAGTGTTTCTGCTGTTTATCTAACCCATTCTAAGTATAAGTATGTTTATGATCACATAGATCTTCTCTAAAGATCAAGATTTCTTGTGCATGCGTGTTTTATGTCATTTTCCTGAGTTGTCACAAATCTCTCATCTTAACAGATTCGCCAGTTATTACCTATTTATGGAGTGGTCGACAGATAATGATATGTTTGGATGGTGTCACCAAATCAATAAGACGTAAGTTTGAGCAAACTCTGGGAGATAGCGAAGGACAGGGAAGCCTGGCATGCTGTAGTCCATGGGATCACAAGGAGTAGGACATGACTTAGTGACTCAACAGCAACAACAATTCTCCTGACCAGCCTAGAAAATAAGTGTGAATTGGGAGGAAATTAAGAATGTTCAAGAGAGCTGTATTCTGTATAACAGAAAATGGTGCAGTTTGTAAAAGAATGATACAGTGTGGAGCATTTATTATTAATTTAAAAATGAGCTGAGGGAATTAGAAGCCTTTTAGGAAGAATAGAGAGAAAATGATCGGAACTTGCCAAGATTTTAAGTTACTCTGCTTACTTTGTCTTTATGGCCACCAATGAGATGGGAGTTATTCAGTGAGGATACATAGGAAAAAAATAAACATTTTAATTGTTTAAAACATAGAACATCTTAAACATAGTTTAAAAGCATTTAACATTACCATCATAATAGACAGAGTTTCAGAAATCATCATTACAATTTTAACTGAGAGGTAGAAAGGGTATAATCAAGATTTTAAATATCTATTTTTGTAACAGAAGCCAAGAGATCAAATTTTCTTCTGCTCTGTAATTGCTCCAAAAAATCTGAGCTAAAAAGATAATTTTGTATTCCTTTAGCAGTCAGACATCTGAGAGATATGATCAATCAACGCCAACAAATTAAATTGAATAGAACCTTTCTTATTTAGATAAATGTCTTCCGAAGGTTTTCATCAGGAAAAGTATAAAAGAAAAAAGAATCTTTTGGGCTTTTGTCTTGGTTCCCTGAAGGACCCTAATAATTACAGGGTACAGAGTAAAGCAGTGATTATTAAACATAGATATAATATAATTAAATATAGTAGCCTCCACATGCACACACACATACATACATGTTAGTCTGTGTTGCTACTGCTTAGTCGCTTCAGTCATGTTCGATTCTGTGCAACCCTACGAACTGTAACCTGCTGTACTTCTCTGTTCATGGGATTCTCCAAGCAAGAATACTGAAGTGGATCAGTCAGTTCAGTTCAGTTCAGTCACTCAGTTGTATCCGACTTTTTGCGACCCAATGAATCACAGCACGCCAGGCCTCCCTGTCCATCACCAACTCCAGGAGTTCACTCAGACTCACGTCCATCGAGTCAGTGATGCCATCCAGCCATCTCATCCTCTGTCGTACCCTTCTCCTCCTGCCCCCAACCCCTCCCAACACAGCCAGTCCCTTTTCCATAGGATCTTCCCAAACCAGGGATCAAACCTGAGACTCCTGAATTGCAGGCAGATTATTTACCATCTGAGTCATAAGGGAAGTCCCCAAAGTCAGTGAAAGATCATATAGTTCATTTGTCCCAGATGCAGTCCATGTGAGCTGCCTAACTGGTAAATATATTGCACCATCCAGCTTATTTAAAACATCAAATGCCTGATCCTACCATGAGACACCTTTTTTTCATAAATTATAAGTGGACCCTAAGATCTTTATATTCAAGTTGTAGCCCTGGGCATGCAGTGCAGATTCATTTCGGAGACTGTATACCATCAGACACTCAAGCCTCATTCCACCCCAGACTTGCATTTTTACCCCAATGTTCATCGCAGCATTGTTTATAATAGCCAGGACATGGAAACAACCTAGATGTCCATCAGCAGATGAATGGATAAGCAAGCTGTGGTACATATACACAATGGAGTATTACTCAGCCGTTAAAAGAATTCATTTGAATCAGTTCTGATGAGATGGATGAAACTGGAGCCAATTATACAGAGTGAAGTAAGCCAGAAGAGACACAGATGTATAACGGACTTTTGGACTCAGAGTATTCATGTAAGTAATCTGCGTGCACATGACTGTTTGAGAAACAGTGGTCTACATTGTTGAGTTTGGGGTTTATCTTGCTTTCAAAACACCCATGTGAACTTCATTCATAACTGCCCAAGTTTGGAAGTAACTAAGATGTCCTTCAGTAGGTGAGTAAATAAATAACCATGTTACATCCAGACAATGGAGTATCATTCATTGCTAAAAAGAAATGAGCTATCAAGCCAGAAAAAGACAAGGTAGAAGCCTATATGTATGTTACTAAGTGAAAGAAGCTAATATGAAAAGGTTACGTACTGTGTGATTCTAACTATATGACATTCTAGAAAAGGCAAAGCTAGGAAAATATTTAAAAAAGAAGATCAGTAGTTGTTAGGGTCAAGGAGTGGGGAGAGATGAATAGATAGAGCACAGAGGATTTTTAGGTCAGCGAAAATACTCTGTATAATATAATAATGATGAGTATTTGTCATTAAACATTTGTCCAAATGCAGAGAATATACAACATCAAGAATGAATCCTAGTGGCTACTTGACTTTGGATGATTATGATGTGTCAATGTTAGTTCATGATTGGTAAGTAGGCACCATTCTGGTGAGCAATGTTGATAATGGGGGAGACTAGGCATATGTGTGAGAAAGATGAATATGGAACAATTTCTGTAGCTTACTTGCAATTTTGTTGGACACCTGAAATTGTTTTTTAATCTTTAAAAATACCAAAGTGATCCCAGATTTCAGAAACACTAATCTCATCCAATTTCACATTGGTATCTCAACTTCAAAGATGAGAATATCAAATAACATTATTTTTCATAGGCCAGTTGAACTCAGGATAGCAGAGGATTAAAGAAATTATAACCAGAAGGCATTTTTGTGTTTACTTACTTTTACTTACTTCTTCTTCAAGATTCTCCCAACTGATGAAACCAGCTGAAAGGACAGGCACTCTTTTGGCAACATTTCGAGAAGAAGATGCCACAGTGATCAGTTACTATAGATTATAGCTAGATGTGAGGAAACTTTGAGGAAATGACATGTAAGGATGAAATTTAAGATTTTTGAGAAAAAAATCTTATTCCTCAGTTATCAAATGTAGAAAAACTCTGTCCTTAATGTGTTTAGAGTTATTCTAGACAAAGGATTAGTACAAATGATCTGGAACCTGGGGAAAGTAAGTGCATTTAGTTAAAAAGCACAAAGCTTGTACATGGAAAAATAAGTCATTAGGATGAATGACACCAGGTTATCTTTTAAAACTATTTCTTTTAAACTAAAACTATCTATGTATGAAATTACTCAGCCATCACTGTGCTTACTGAATATTTACTTATGAAATTATAGATTTCACTTGAACTTGATAGATATTTTTCTTCCTTTCCAAATTATTTGCTGTTGGTGCAGAAATAGCAAAAAGCCATTGGAGTTTCCAAAGACATAGCTTACACATGCAAGCAAACACTTTTAACAGCTCTCTTCACACCAAAACTTGTGTGCTTTAAGGAACTGAAGGCATTTTTCTTAATTTTTTTTCAGAAGCAGAGTAATAAAATGTAAAGAACAACAGAACTTGTAGTCATTTCTGACTGTAAGAGGAAAGCAAGGAGGTTCCCCAGAGACAACTGCATGGGATCAATAGGTCTGGACTGCATTCAAGTGACTTTGTGTGAACTCAGTGGAAAAGACTGAAGACGGTCATGAAAATAATGTACTGGGCAAGAGCCAAATCACCGCAGTGACTAGGGCCAGCAAAATTTGGACAAAGCAAGAAAGAAATCCAGAACAGATCATAACAGATGTAACAACATAGCCAAAGGGCTTTATTCTTTCCATAAAATCGTAATGAATACTCTTTATAAGTTTATATGTGATTATGATAGCATAGACAATACATATGTGTGTGTATCTGTGTGTGTTGTATGTATATACATATGCATAAAAAACATATACGGAGAAAATTGTATTTCTTGTTCATTAATCTTTGTATTCAGGTAACATATCTGAGTTATAATGTGCCAGACACTGCATGAGAGAATGAGAATCTAGATTCACTAAATCGCTTGCATTTAAGTGATTTACATTAAAACACTTACCTTCTTTGTTTTATTGGAGAATAGTTGCGTTACAATGTTGTGTTAGGTTCTGCAGTACAACAATGTGAATCAGCTAAATATATACATACAGCCCCTCCCTCTTGAGCTTCCCTCTCACCCCCTCATCCCTCTCCTCTAGGCCATCACAGAGCACAGAGCTGAACTCCCCGTGCTATGCAGCCTCTTCCCACCAGCTATCTATTCTATACATGGTAGTGTATATATGTCAGGCTTTCCCAGTGGCTCAGCAGTAAAATAATCTGCCTGCAATGCAGGAGACCTGGGTTCGATTCCTGGGTTGGGAAGATCCCCAGGAGAGGGAAATAGCAACCCACTCTAGTCTTCTTGCCAGGAGAATTCCATACACAGAAGAGCCTGGTGGGCTACAGTCCATAGGGTCACAAGCGTTGGACATGACTGAAGCAACTGAGCACACCCATACTAGTGTATATATGCCAATCCTAATCTCCCAATTTGTCCCACTCTCTCCTCCAACCCCCTCGTCCACATGTCCTTTCTCTGTGTCTGTGTCTCTATTCCTGTCCTGCAAATAGGTTCAATTGTGTAATTTTATAGATTTCAAATATGTGTATTAATATATGATGTTATTAAAGTGGGAGAATTCTGAAGTGAGTTTAAGAACTGGGGTTAAAACATGTATAAGGAGTGTCTACATTTTTCCAAAAGTCATGTATGGATGTGAGAGTTGGACCATAAAGAAGGCTGAGCATCAAAGAATTGATGCTTTTGAACTGTGGTGTTGGAGAATAATCTTGAGAGTCCCTTGGACTGCAAGGAGATTCAACCAGTCAGTCCTAAAGGAAAACAACCCTGAATATTCATTGGAGGACTGATGCTGAAGCTGAAGCTCCAATCCTTTGGCCACCTGATGTGAAGAGCTGACTCATTTGAAAAGACAATGATGCTGGAAAAGATTGAAGGCAGGAGGAGAAGGGGATGACAGAGGATGAGATGGTTGGATGGCATCACTGACTCAATGGACATGAGTTTGAGCAAGCTCTGGGAGATGGTGAAGGAAGGGGATGACTGGGGTACTGCAGCCCATGGGGTCACAAAAAGTTGGATATGACTGAGCAACTGAACAAATAAGAAGGAATAGTCAGGTTTGGGAGTTGTGGGATGGTGGGGGAGTGGAATAGTATATAACAAATATTTCACATAGGATAAGTACTTTGAATTACATCTTCAAAGATGCAATGGTGTTAAGTAAGACAGGAGAGCAGGGTGGGCAGGGTTGTGCCAGTGGAGAGAATTCCAGAAGGTAGGAGACTTGGACCAGTTAATGCTGCCCTCCTATGAAAAGCAAAAGATTTGTTTGTTTGTTTGTTTGTTTGTTTTCAGGATAATATTTATGATGACCAAAGGGAAAGGCTTTCTGGACCTTTCATCTTTTTCCTGATCATAAATAAATAAATTAAAAGCTGTTTTCACAGTTTGACTTCCTGCTCTTCAAAGATAAGGGTGGGAGAAAGGTCATCCTGCTAACAATAGAAAAACTGGACAAGTTTTCCTGTTGCAGTTCACGTTGGACAGTTTTATTTAGCCTCCATAAAATTTTAGTGTGAACCAGCTCTAACTGGTATCTCGACAACAGCTTTGCCCCTTGTCCCTGTGTGGTTGATGTTAGTGACATTAATAGACAAGTAACTGATACAGAGGGAAGCATGATTAAATAGATGTCTCTTCAACTCTGGTGCAGATTCTGAAAAGCCAGTTAGAGAAACGGTCCTCTCTATTTCTTCCAAGACGCGAGCTGGAATTGAAGCGGAGCTGCTGTATCTCCCCAGAGATCGATTTTTTTAAACCGGTAGTTCAGATCAGTCAATGTGGTTATTCCTCCTGCCAAGCAAAGTACCTGCCTGCTCAGAGTCACACCGGGTGAGAAAGATGTTCTTTGTGCTGCCAAAGGATTTCACGTAAATAAGGGTAATAATCATGTTCTCATCACTTGTCAAATATTCCTGTCTTTCTAAAGAAAAAGAACTGGATCAGAGCTTCAAGTTACAACTTCAGTAACGATTTCATAGATCTAGTTAGATCACCCTTTCAAAACGGGTTGAAAAATATAGAAGTGGAATATTGTTTTTGTTTGTTTTTCTAGTGAAACACTGAAGACCACTCAGCTTAAAATCACAGGGAACATTTTTAAATAGAAGATCTTCCTGGTTGAATCATACAGTTTACTCTCTTTCCCACCCAGAAGTACCGTGAAGCTGTAGGAAGGAGACAAAGTCAATGCTATTCTCCTATTCCTTAAAGCTTGATGACTCCACGCAGCCTGCCATAGCCTAAGGGAAAAGGAAGGATAAGTCATTTTAAAATTGCCTGTTCAAGGTAATATTATCCATAGAATAAAGGAGGTCTGAATTATCAGAATGGCAAATGTAACATTCAAATTTTCATATTTCTCTTAATACCAGGAAAGTCTTTTTGCTGAGGAGACATCAGAATTTAAAAAATGCTTCTTCAAATCAGGAGGATCCTTAGGTAGAATATATCATCTTAGAAAGAGGTGAAGGCGCTATGGACTTTTATTCAAAATATCAATAAGTATATATATATATAAATGCATTTTGTGTGTGTATGTGTGTGTGATTCATACACCCACGTATTCCTTATTAAAAGTAGCATAATATTTTTAAGAGCTTCCTTGTTTCAATTGAGTTACTGTAGGAGAGGGAAAAAAATTGACATATTTCTGTTTCTGAACATAACAAGAGTATGAATGTCTTTCTTTTCTGAAGGAATAAGCACTATTATTTCGCATTTTGTTAGTCTATGAATGTGCTTAAGTGATTTGAACAGTTCAAGAAAATGGGGACTCAGTGTTCAGGCCAGATCATCAGAGTCTTAATTTGACATCACTCTAGTAGTAGGAGTGTTAAAAATCATTTTTCACAGAGTGTTAAGAACTAGTCTGTAATAAGACCATCTTTATTTTCCTGTCATTGTCACCGTGCTGGAGTCTGCTAGCCATTTTATCATTGCAAGTGACTAGATCGTTTAGAAATCACAGATGTCAGCATTTGCCTGCCACACTGCTTCCATTTCTTAAAGTGTTTGGAAAGAGGTCACTTGTGCTCATGGAAGAATTATGGTCAGTCATACACAAGGCAGAGTAAAACTAAAACTGATTTCTTTGGGGGAAAAGTATAACAATTTCTATGGTTCATGCCAGTCGATTCTCACTCTCATCTGAGAATACATTTCTTTTTCATGATTGATGTTGTAGTTGAATAGAAAGAGCAAGAACCTAGAGTCAAGGGACCTGAACTAAGTCCTCTGCTCATCTGTGAGAACAAAGCAAGGCATGTATTTACCAGTTTTGTGGCTTGGTTACCATATCAGGATGAACTAGTTGATTTCCAATATTACTTTAAATTCTAAAGATCTGTGATGCTATGATCGTTAACATTGCTATTGTTATCTTTTAAGAGCCCTGCCTTGTCTTCTATCAGATACTTTAGAAAGCAAGTCATCAATAATTCCTCACTCTCAGAATACTGTGACATAAAATGTATGACATTTTCAAGGATTTGAAGAGAAGAGAGAGATGATTTCTTAACTGAAAGTTTGGCCTTAGCTACAACCACAAAATGATATTGAGCCTCCTAAACGGGAAGTTAAGGTCTTTTCTGGCTTCTAATGCACACAGTGATTCAGGGAAAAGCACAAGCTCAAATTGGAGCAAATTGGGAATAAAATGTGGCTATTGTAGGAACTGCAGCAACAGGAGGAAGGGAATGATCAATCTTCCACAGTATGAACTGGCTACTTCAGATATCTGCAATTTTATTGAAACAGAGAAAGATTTTAGTTTCATGAAAGTATCAGAGATCTGTTTTCTTAGAAAGATTAGTATTAATATTTCCCAATTATTTTATACATAAATGTTAAATTTAGGGGCTTCCCAGGTGGCTCAGCAGTAAAGAATCCGTCTGCCAATGCAGGAGATGTGGGTTCCATCCCTTGGTCAGGAAGATCCTCTGGAGAAGAAAATGGCAACCCACTCCCATGGATGGAGAAAATCCCATGGATGGAGGACCCCGGCAGGCTACAGTCTATGGGATCTCAAAAGAGTCAAACAACTTAGTGACTAACACAACAGCCAAGGTTAAATTTACATAGATCAAATAGCCCATTTCCCAAGAGAAATCTATAGCTCACACATAATGCCTGTATTAGTTCTCTAGGGCTGCCATAACAAAGCATGGCATTCTGGGTGGCTTAAGCAACGAACATCTATTTTCTCAGTCCCTGGAGGCTGGAAGTCCAAGATCAGGGTCCTGGCAGGGCTGGGTCTTTCTGAGGACCATGACAGAAAGCTATTTTCCAGGTTTCTCTCCTGAGTCTTCACATTGTCTTCCCCCTGTGTGTGTCTGCATGGAAACATCTTCATATAAGGACACTGTTCATATTGGATTAGGATCCACCCTAATGGCCTCATTCTAATTTAATTACATCTTTAAAGATCTAGCTCCAAATACAGTTAACGTGCTGAGGTACTGGGGTTAGAAGTTCACTCTACAAACTTCAGGGAGTGCACAAGTCAGTCAATACAGTGCTAACACGTGCAAAGTGTTTTTGAAGAATTTTACATGAATTGATACATCTGATTTTCATAGCAACTTGTAAGGTTTTAAGAGGTTGCATGATTAGCTCAACAAGGAAAAGGAAAACAAGGATTCTAACTCAGGTCATCTGACTGCCTCACACATTTTTAACTATAATTCAGCAGAGACTAACTCAAAGTCCCCTAATCCCATTTTCTCTTCTGAAGTACAAAGGAAGATTGCTTTTCCCATCTTCCCTTGCAGTTAGTTTGGGGCTATACGATTTACCTTTGTCCAATAAAATATGACCTCAAACAAAAAATGCCATGCCTCTGTACCTAGTATGCCTCAAACACTTTTCCTTGATCTTTTCTTTACTCCCTAGTCTCTCTCTGTTTGTATATGCTAAGCTGCTTCAGTTGTGGCCAACTATTTGAGACCCTAGGGCTTCCCTGGTGGTGCAGAGGTTAAAGCATCTGCCTGTGAGAGACCTGGGTTTGATCCCTGGGTCGGGAAGATCCCCTGGAGAAGGAAATGGCAACCACTCCAGTATTCTTGCCTGGAGAATCCCATGGACGGAGGAGCTTGGTGGGCTACAGTCCACAGGTCGCAATGAGTCGGACACGACTGAGCAACTTCACATTCATTCATTTGAGACCCTAGGGCTCAGTCATTCAGTTCAGTCAGTTCTGTCGCTCAGTCATGTCTGACTGTTTGCGACCCCATGGACTGCAGCATGCCAGGCCTCCCTGTCCATCACCATAGCCTGACTCTATGGCTACTGAACATTAAGTTAAATCCTTTATGATTATAGAGTGGAAGTGATGAATAGATTCAAAGGATTAGATCTGGTAGACAAAGTGCCTGAAGAACTAGGGGCAGAGATTCGTAACATTGTACAGGAGACAGTGACCCAAACCATCCAAAATAAAAAGAAATCCAAGAAGGCAAAGTGGTTGTCAGAGGAGTCCTCACAAATAGCCGAGAAAAGAAGATAAGTGAAAGGCAAAGGAGAAAAGAAAAGATATACCTGACTGAACACAGAGTTCCAAAGAAGAGCAAGGAGAGATAAGAAAGCCTTTTTAAGTGAACAATGCAAAGAAATAGAGAAAAACAATAGAATGGGAAAGACTAGAGATCTCTTCAAGAAAATTGGAGATACTAAGGGTACATTTCATGTAAAGATGGGCACAATAAAGGACAGAAACAGCAAGGACATAACAGAAGCAGAAGAGATTAAGAAGTGGTGGCAAGAATACAGAAAACTACACAAAAAAGATCTTAATGACCCAGATAATCAGGATGGTGTGGTCACTCACCTAGAGCCAGACATCCCGGAGTGTGAAGTCAAGTGGGCCTTAGCTAATGTTACTACAAACAAACCTAGTGGAGGTGATGGAATTCTACCTGAGCTATTTCAAATCCTAAAGGATGATGCTGTTAAAGTGCTGCATTCAATATGTTAGCAAATTTGGAAAACTCAGCAGCAACTACAGGACTGGAGAAAGTCAGTTTTCATTTCAATTTCAAAGGGCGATACCAAAGAATGTTCAAACTACCACACAATTGTTCTCATTTCACATGCTAGCAAGAAAATTCTCAAAGTCCTTCAAGCTAGGCTTTATCAGTAGGTGAACTGAGAACTTCCAGAGGTACAAACTGGATTTAGAAAAGGCAGATGGACCAGAGATCATATTGTCAACATCTGTTGGATCATAGAAAAAGCAAAAGGATTCCATAAAATCATCTGCTTCATTGACTATGCTAAAGCCTTTTACTGTGAATCGCAAAAAAAGCTGTGGAAAATTCTTCAAGAGATGGGAATACCAGGCCACCTTACCTGTCTCCTGGAAAACCTGTATGCAGGTCAAGAAGCAACAGTTAGAACTGGGCATGGAACAACAGACTGGTTCAAAATTGGGAAAGGAATACATCAAGGCTTTGTATTGCCACTCTGCTTATTGAACTTCTATACAGAGTACATGCAAAATGCCAGGCTGGATGAAGCACAAGCTGGAATCGTGATTGTCAGGAGAAATATAAACAACTCGGACATGCAGATGATACCACCCTAATGGCAGAAAGTGAAGAGGAATTAAACAGCCTGTGATGAGGGTGAAAGAAGAGAGTGAAACAGCTGACTTAGAACTCAACATTCAGAAAACTAAGATCATGGCGTCTGGTCCCATCACTTCATGGCAAATAGAAGATGAAAAATTGGAAACAGTGACAGGTTTTATTTTCCTGGGCTCCAAAATCACTGCAGATGGTGATTGAGGTCATGACATTAAAAGACGCTTGCTCCTGGAAGAAAAACTATGACAAACCTAGACAATGTGTTAAAAAGCAGAGGCATTACTTTGCCAATAAAGGTCTGTATGGTCAAAGCTATGGTTTTTCCAGTAGTCATGTATGGATGTGAGAGGTAGACCATTAAGAAGGCTGAGCACCAACAAACTGATGCTTTCAAATTGTGGTGCTAGGGAAGACTCTTGAGAGTCCCTTGGCCTGAAAGGAATTCAAAACAGTCAATCCTAAAGGAAATCAACTTTGAATATTTATTGGAAAGACTGTTGATAAAGTGAAGCTCCAACACTTTTAGCCACCTGATATAAAGAGCTGACTCACGGGAAAAGACCGTGATGCTTGGAAAGACTGAAGACAAGAGGAGAAGGGATGACAGAGAATGAGATGGTTGGATGGACAGCAACTCAATGGACATGAGTTTGAGCAAACTCCAGGAGACTGTGAAGGACAGGAAAGCCTGGAGTGCTGCAGTTCATGGGGTCCTAAAGAGTTGGAAATGACTTAGTGACTGAATACCAGCTACTGAAAACAGTGCTGTGGAGGACCCACGGGAGTTCTGGGAATATGGTGGCCCCAAAACACACACACACACACAAATCTGTGACTCCCTGAATCACCCAGGAAAAATTATTACACAAGTAAATGGAAGGTAATATGAATGAGATGTAAATGTATATTTTGTTAAGCTACTGAAATGCTGCGGCTCCTAATTATATCAGCATCAATTACCCTGACCAATAAACGTGGCAGCATAATAAGCATTTCTTACTTGGAAGAAACCTAAAGTGATACAAGCTTCTCATTTTGTAGAAGGAAAAATGCTAAGCTTCAGAGAAGTCAAGTGACCTTTTCAGATCAGAATATGTAAATCATATTATGATAGAGAGGAAAATTCAGAATTAAAAATAAGCTTATCATAAGGCTTGATATTTGTAGGAAAACTACATACTTTCCTGTATCAGTTTTACCACTTATTATTGTTCAAGGAAAATCTTATTTATTTATTTTTTTTTACATAAGAATTTGAATATAGGCTCTGGAGGAGATAGACACTTCTGGTTACACTGATTGTATGCAATGTACTTTTTACGTTTTTAGGACCAAGAGATAATGGGGAACTGTCCTATGAAAGTACTGGTTATACTTGTTGTATGACTCCCAAGCTCTTTATATGTCAGAGATGAAATTGAACTATAGCTGTCTTTTTAAATTTGGATACAGATGTGTTCACTGACTCAGTTGTGCCCAACTCTTTGTGGTCCTGTGGACCCTAGCCCACCAGGCTCCTCTGTCCATGACATTTCCCAGGCAAGAATACAGGAGCAGGTTGCCATTTCCTACTCCAGAGGATCTTCCCAACCCAGGGATAAAACCTGTGTCTCCTGCATCTCCTGCATTGGCAGGCAGACTTTTATCACTAGCGCCACCTGGGAAGCTCCGTATTAAGTTTAAAATATAATTAAAATAACTGTATTTGTTAGTAAGCAGTTGAATATTCTATAGAGATGAATGTGAACATCTTAAATATATCATTTTAAAGCTTAGGTTATATTTTAAAAGTTCACATTCATCTCTATAGAATATTTAAATATTTATTCACAAATAAATATATGGAGTTAAAACTTAACTGGACCTTTACTACTCTGAATTATATCTGTAATGTTGGAAAATATTTTAATCATAAAATGGTATTATTGTGGGGTAACAGGGTAGAGGGAAGCAAAATCAAGGAGAAACACACTGAGACACCAGCAGACATGAAATCGGAGATTATCCAAAGTAAAGAGAGGAGCCAAAACATTGAGAGAAATCTTTCTATGACCCCTAGAGTGCACTCTCTGTAGAGGGTAGCAATGTACCACTGAACCTAAAACTCACTGAAGGTAAGACTATCTTCAGTAAAACTGAAACCAAACTCAACTCTTGATTGGATTCATTCATTTCTCCACTCCACCCCACTTCATGTTCCTGGCATGACAATAAAACAGGCAAGCCCATTTTCAGGCATAAATAATGTTCATCACACATATGAGTGACACTCAACCAAAAACTGAAACCCAAATGCAAAATAAAACTTGATTTTATTGTGGTTATCATTTCCTAATAAATACCTGTATCAAATTATCATATTGTATACTTTAAATTTACATATTTATATGTAACTAATAATAAAACTGGAGGGGAAGAAAAAATAAAACCAACATTAAATAATAAAGCAACCAATAGAAACAGATTTATAAAAGATTTGGAATGATCAGGTAAGGATATTAAAAAAACTGTGATTAATATACTAAACCATCTAATGGAAAAGGTGGATAGTTCTGAAATTTTAGAAGAGAGGCAGAAATATACGAAAAAGTCCAATGGAAATGCTGCCCAAAAAACAGTATATCATATATGAGTAATTCCTTCAACATGCTTAACAATAGATGAGATAGAGCTGAGGGAAGAATCGGTGATCTTAAAAATAGGCTGATAGAAATTATCCAAACTGAAAGACAAAGAGAGAAAAGAGAAAACAATTCAAGTTTTATCTGAAGAATAGGGTAAAGCTTAAGTTCATGGACTTTAAGTTTGGAAATAATAAAGTAAACCAAATCCATAGTGCTACAATTTTTGTTGAAAGTTGTTATTGGGCTAAATTGTGAACCCCAGAATCTATATGCTGAAGTTCACATCTCCACTAAGTCAGAATGTGACCTTATTTGGAAACAGTAATAGCAGATAACGATGTGATTAGTTAAGGTGAGCTTACTTCCTAAAGTATGTTTTTTTAAAGCTCTATTTGAAAGGGACTAAGGAGGTCTATTATGGGCTTTATTTTTTTATATAATGCTAAATGAGGAACCAACAATATATTTCTATGACAAGTCTTTCTGCCTGACATTTAGGATTACAGCTTCAGATATTAACTGAAATAACAGTTTGCAGGGTTTTTTTTTTAATTTGAAAAGATTTGAAAAATTGAAGATTTCAAGCCCCAGGGAAGCTTTTGACTATTAAAGATTTTTCTAATGGAAAGAAGACAAAAGAATATCTTGTGACCTGTCAAGAGTAAACAAAAAGACTGTAGTTATAAGGTTAATGTGTCATTTTTACAGAATGTTCTCCAGAATCTGGGCAGCGAAGTGACAAAAAAGTGGGATGCTGTCACAAAGGGATGGTGAACAAGAACAAAATTAAAAAATAATAGTAATAAAGCCCACATTCATCTTCCTCTTAGAGCAGCCCGCCTAGTTATGTGAACACTGTGAGAATGGCTTAAAAGAATGTTAGGAGTACTGATAGTTTTTTAGAAATTCCAAAAGGAAAAATGATCATTGTTACCTACTAAATTCTATTCAATGTTTTTTTCTGTTTGGTTTTTACTCTGAACAAGTAAGGGTAGCTTCAGTTCAACAGAGCCAAAATTACTGAACAAAGAAATCTAAACTCACTGTGAACCCAATTCAAAGTAACCTTTGCTCTTTTCCATAGGTCTTTAAAGAGACATACTGAATTGGTTCAGGTTAAGTACACAACTGGAAGAGGATGCTTGCAACGTTACAAACAGAACATCGACATGAAGAAAGCATAAATAACTTTTCACATCCTCACAAAGGCACAAAGAATCCAGTGAAAAAATGAATTCCAAGGAAATGGTAACTTAGCCAAATGATATGCACAAACATGCTATTTGATAGCAACTGGGTAAATTTAAAAGAAAAACCTGGCATGATAGTGTATCCATTATTAGAGACAAGCCACAATCTCTATCTATGAGGCTATTGATCAGGCTGCAGGAAAAGTGACACTGGTTTCAACATAAAGAAGTAAAGCCAGTTTGGAAGGCAATATGAAAGTTCACTGAATTTGAAAACGGGCATACTCTATGGTTCTAAAATGTTTCTCTATCGTCTCATTTTAATCTTGTATGTAGTAGAAAATATTAGCATAACTTAGATACCCATCCCAATTATACTTGCAAAAATCTTTAACAGAAGCAAATGTATTTTCAGGAATATATAAAAAGAATTACGCATCATAACAAGGCTGGGTCTACTCCAAGGGATTCTAGAGTGGTTAAATATTTGAAAATCAGTTATACATATTTACCATGATCCACCAAATTAATAGACTAAAGAAAAGTCACATAACTCTATCAGTTTAGTCAGAAAAAGCATTTCACAAAACTCAAAATCCACACATGATTAAAAACTCTTAGAAAAATGGTGATAAAAGAGAATTTCCTTAACTTGATAAATAGCATCTACACAAAACTTACACCTCATGTTATAGCTAATGTTGAAAGCCAAAATGCTTGTGTTGAGGAGTCCATAGCTGGTGCACTGAATTAAGAATATGCAGATTACGACCTGCTGCAAAACCAGGCAGAAGACACCCACTCTAGGGTGGAGAGGGGGCTCCCTCAGCATCTGAGCTCTCACTTTGGGGAAGTGAGAATCTCAGAGCCATTTCGATTGAAGGTGCAGCTTCAATATGCTCACACAAAGGCAGCGACATCACAGGATTTATTACTTACAGATCCTGACAAAGTCAGGAGAGGCCCAGTGAGCTGGGGGTAAAGGCAGTGAACACGAGTGAACAGGACATTGAGAGTAAGGTAGCCAGCATCCATTACTTATAAGGTGGCTGGGGAGGAGGTCACTAACTTTCCATGGGCTTAACTCTGAGAGATTATTTTAAAGGGTACCCAATGAAGAGCGAAGCAAAAACCTTTTGTTGCAAATCCTAAACTAGTTCTGATCTAAATGTCCAGACTCTGTGTGTAGGTAGGGCTGTCATACAGTAAATGCCTAAGAAGCAACTAAAAATAGCTGTTTTTTTTTTTTTTAATCACAATGCTTTACCCCTAAAATAGGAAAGAAGACAAAGATGCACATTCTCATTAGTCTGGTTCAACTTTATGAAGAAAGTTCTACCCAGTGCAATAAGGCCTTGAAAAAAAAAAAAGAGAGAGAAAGGTTGGGGGGGGAGCAAAGAAAGTCATAGAAGTTCATAGAACTCAGAAGGAAGACAGAAAACTCTCCTTATTTGCAATGACATGGCTATCTATGCAAAATAGTGCCAAGCAATCTACCAAAAATCCCCCAAACCCTTCTTAGAACTAATTAGTGAATTCAGCAAGGTCACACCCAAGATCTAAGATCAACACAAAAAATCAATTGCATTTCTATACACTAACTTTAAACACACAGACAAACATCAACATTAAAAGAACTACATATATAATTAGCATTTTTGGCTGACATTGTGTTTCTAGTGGACAGTGCTGCTTTAGATAAAGTACTTGGCACTCTCTCCATGCTATTTTGTAATTGCTTTTAATTCCATGTATTTGCTTTACTTTACATTCAGTTGATGTAGTCTTAAAGTTTGCCTAATTTATTTTGTCATAAGTTGAAAAATATGCTATCTAAATTTTAAGCATTTTTTAAAATGAAGTATGCTTACCAATGCATCTATACTTGAGATAGATAGATGATAGAGATAGAAAATAGATAGATGGATATCTTTATTTGAGAAAGCTTGAATTTCAAAGGCAGCCCAAACTTTGCTTTTAGGCCAGAGAGAAATATATCTGCCTTCAGTTCTTTCAAATCAAGTAACTGTACCCTGGTGCCCCTACCCGCTGCCCCAACTCACAGACGTATATTACACTGTTCAACTTTTTCCAAAATAGAACAATGTGTTCTGCCATATAGGATCTAATGAGACTGCTAAGACTCTTACCTTATGATTGCATAAGTATTCCAGAGAACTATTTAATGTCTTGCTGCTATGCCACTCATTTTGATTTGCAGAATTGAACTCTGAACATACACATCATATGCACTTGAGTAGACTTTTCCATCAGTAGCATTTTCAACATGCATATTGTTTAGCTTCTTGAACTTCCTCAGAATAACATTTTATAAACAAGTTTTTTACTTTGGTGGTAATCCTTGAAACACACAAACACATACTCAGAAATGCTGTGTCGTTTATTCTATGTTTTCTGAAAATAGCTCCTACTCCAAAATAATTCTTCCTATGGCAAACAGATGGGGAAACAGTGAAAATAGTAGCGGACTTTATTTTGGGGAGCTCCAAAACCACTGCAGATTGTGACTGCAGCCATGAAATTAAAAGACGTTTACTCCTTGGAAGGAAAGTTATGACCAACCTAGACAGCATATTAAAAAGCAGAGACATTACTTTGCCAACAAAGGTCCATCTAGTCAAGGCTATGGTTTTCCCAGTAGTTATGTATGGATGTGAGAGTTGGACTATAAAGAAAGTTGGGTGCCAAAGAATTGATGCTTTTGAACTGTGTTGTTGGAGAAGACTCTTGAGAGTCTCTTGGACTGCGAGGAGATCCAATCAGTACATCCTAAAGGAGATCAGTCTTGGGTGTTCATTAGAAGGACTGAGGTTGAAGTTGAAACTTCAATCCTTTGGCCACCTGATGCAAAGAGCTGACTCATTTGAAAAGACCCTGATGCTGGGAAAGATTGAAGGCAGGAGGAGAAGGGGACGACAGAGGATGAGATAGTGGGATGACATCACCAACTCAATGGACATAAGTTTGGGTGGACTCCGGGAGTTGGTGATGGACAGGGAGGCCTGGTGTGCTGCAGTCCATGGGGTCACAAAGAGCTGGACACTACTGAGCGACTGAACTGAACTGACCTGATGGCCACTTTCAATATGTATGTTTTTTTTTCACTTCTTTGAGTTCCTCTTTCATTTTACCTGCACCCCTGATCTTACTAGCACCTTCAACTCTCTCATTACTTTTTGTACTTATCAAACATGATGGGCTTAAATTATACATAAAACATCTCAACACTAAGGACAAAATGAACATAGAGCATGATTAGAAATGGTATGATAAAGGAGATGAAAATGACAGTGTACAAATTATAAGGCCCTCTGTGGCAGGCAGAGATGATAAGTTTTCCTCAGGAGGGAACCATTGTTCATAACTGTGAAATTCATAGTTTGAAATGTCATAATAGAAGAGCTTATTCAGCAAATTAAAGGAATGTGGTAACTAAGTTTTCTGATCACATTAAAATTAACATTGTGCTGTTAGTTAACAACTCTATCTTCTGCATTCAAAAATTTAAGAGGTTTGATCTTGTATTACCTGTTTGTGCCACAATTCAAAAATAATAACTTAAATGAAAATATCCTTGAACTGAGCTATCTCTATTTCACTTCCAGAGTTTGACTTACTGTTTTTATTCATAGTCTGTTATTTTAGAATGATAGCATCTTAGTCTATTTGGGTTGCTGTAACAATCTACATATAAACCAGGCAGAACATGAACAATAAAAACGTATTTCTCATAGTCCTGGAAGCTGGGCAGTCCAAAATCAAGGCATGGGCAGATTTGGAGTCTGGTGGGACCTCACTTTCTGGATCATAGTCCTAGTATTCTGTAACCTCACATGTTGGAAAGGCCTGAAGTTACTCTTTACTGTTGAGGTTCAGTTGCTAAGTCATGGCTCACTCTTTGCAAACCCACAGACCATAGACTGTCAGGCTCCTCTGTCCATGACGTTCTCCAAGCAAGAATCTGCAGTGGGTTGCTGTTTACTTCTCCAGAGGATCTTCCCAGACCAGGGACTAAACCCATGTCTCCTGCATTGACAGATTGATTCTTTACCACTGAGATACCAAGGAAGGCAACTTTTTTTTTTTTTAAAATAAGGGCACTAATCTTATTTATGAGGGCTCCACTCTTATGATTTAATCACCTAAGAAAGGTTTAATCTTCCCTTTGCAGTTAGGTGTCTTTGGGGCAGGGGGTGGATGTATTTAAAATGCTTTACAATGTTGTTTTTTTAGCTGCTTCTATACAAGAAAATGAATGCGCTATATGTACACATATACTCCTCTCACTTGGACCTTTCTCCCACCCTTCATCCCATCATCTAGGTCACCACAGAGCACCAAGCTGAGCTCCCTGAGCTAAATAGTAGGTTTTAACTAGCTATCTGTTTACACATGGAAGTGTACATACCTCAATCCCAATCTCCCAATTCATCCCACCCCCCTCATATCCACCTATGTCTGTATTTCTATTCCTGCCCTGCAAATAGGTTCATATGTTTTATTTTTTCATATTCCACATACATGCCTTAATATATGATATTATTTTTTTTCTCTTTCTGACTGACTGATTTCACTCTGTATGGCAGATTCTAAATCTATGTATGTCTTTAAAAATGACCCAACAGCATTCCTTTTTATGTCTGAGTAATACTCCATTTCAGCTAGGTTTAAGAATATGAATTTGGGAAGAACATGAAAATTCAATCCTTAGCAGATAATTAATAGTTTGGGTTTGATTACTGTCAATTTGGCATCAAAGAGTATGGAATTGTTAGATACTGCCCTCCTCTGCAGGAGAGAGAAATGGCACCCCACTCCAGTATTTTTGGCTGGAAAATCTTGTGAACAGAGGAGCCTGGTGGGCTACAGTCCACAGGGTCACAAAGAGTCAGACACAAATGAAGTCACTTAGCACACATGCACACACCCTCCTCTGCAAGCACCACTTAACAAGGTAATGGAACTAATTCTATAATTCTGTGGCTCAACTTTGCTTGTCTACAAGGAGAAGATAATAAAGCTACATGGCAAAGTCTTGAGTAGAACTGAGTGAAAATTAAACACCTAATATGATACCCAACACCAAAGACTTGCTAAGTGAAATGTACTATTTTTTTAAAATAGTAATGATAATAATAAATTCTGTTTTTAACATAATCCATGTTTTTATCCATTAAACCAATTTTAGGAAATAATAGTTACTCAGTTTAAAAATGTCTTTTCTATGCTCATAACATTTTAAGAAAATGAAGTTGTGGTGCATATACACAATGGAATATTACTCAGCTGTGAAAAAGAATGCATTTGAGTCAGTTCTAATGAGGTGGATGAAACTGGAGCCTATTACACAGAGTGAAGTAAACCAGAAAGAGAAATGCCAATACAGTATATTGATGTATATATATACGGGATTTAGAAAGATGGTAACTATGACCCTCTATGCAAGACAGCAAAAGAGACACAGATTTAAAGAACAGACTTTTGAACTATGTGGGAGAAGGTGAGGGTATGATGATATAGGATAGAAGAGTACTGAAACATGTTCTTTACCATATGTAAAATAGATGAGCAGTGCAAGTTTGATGCACGAAACAAAACACTGAAAGCTTGTGCTCTGGGACAACCCAGAGGGACGGAGTGGGGAAGGAGGTGAGAGGGTGGTTCAGGATGGTGGGACACATGTATGCCCATGGCTGATTCACGTCGATGTATGGCAAAAACCACCGCAATGTTGTAAAGTAATTAGCCTCCAATTAAAATAAATTAATTTTAAAAAAGAATGTGCCAACTGAGATTATTAACCTCAAATATATAAACATCAAATAAGTTTTATGTAATAAATTATGAGACAGTCCCCCTCTGCTCACTCGGTCAGAGCATGAGTCTCTTAAAGTGTTCTGGCCTTTAAGATAGGGGAACTAGGCTCTTTGAGGGTATCATGAGAGGGTGGTTGTTTATCATTTTGCAAACTTGTTTTCATCATGTGGATCCACTACATATTTAAAATAACAATAAACAAACAATAATGCCAACAGCAACAGTAATTTGAAAACATTATGATTCAAGTTGGCTGAGTTGTCTTCTCAATGTGCCAGCATTTCTTTTTCTTCAAAATAAGCATTTTTGGCACTATTATGAAATCTGCTTTGTGGGAGAACATCTGATTATATTTTCACATCCCCACAACACTTAATTTTTCAGGCATTCCCTGTGAAAGCAAATAGAACTTCTTTGTGTGGCCTTATTATCTAGACCCTGGATTTCACTGGTATGCCTATTCACTTGGGATATTCAGATAATGTTGCTTACTTGACTACATTATCTTTTTTTTTTAATAAAATATGTCATATTTACATTTATCCCAAGGATATAAGTTATTGCTACTTCTTCCTGATAATATATTGTTGATACATTATAAACTTAGCTTACTCAATTCAAAAAAGAGCATATTGGAGAAATTTCTACTTCAGGGAAGCTATGCATGCAGAAAATGAAATCAGGCTAAATGATCAAAGTTTAAGCTGAAAGGATATTCTTCTGCTATTATTTCTTGAAGTGCATATAAAGTGTCACTAAACTTTCATAAAATTACTTACTTTCCAAGAACAGCTTTACTTTTAAAGGGTGTTTTAATAGATATTTCTTTTGTATTCTGAAATTACATTTTAATTAATTTAATTTTGTTGAATTACAAAACGAATCTTACAGGCAATATGAAAAGATATGACTAAGAAAGTGAAAAATCACCTTTAATCCATGGAGATGAAAACACCATAATAACATTTTAGTAACTATTTTGCTGAAATTTTCTGGGAACAAATGAATACACACTCATATTTATATAATGTTTAAATAAACACTAGATCATAATGAATACCCTATTTTGTAACTTTAGTTTTCAGATAACATTACCTTGCAAACATCTTTTTAAATTGAAAATATAAGTATAATATAATGTCTAATTATATAGATCTAAATTTTTACTTGACTAATATCCCTTTAGCTATTTCACAGTTTTCATAAGTATAGTTTATATAGTAATAATAATTTTCTTTTACATTGTGACTTTTAGCCTTTTTTTTTTTGGAAAAGTTCCAGAATTAAAATTACTACACACTAAACAGAAGTATCTCAAACCTTCTCAAACCTTGCTTAAATTGGAGCTTACCAACAATGACCATCATTTATTTTTGTTCTTTTCATCTAGATAATAAGATTAGTTTCTCATTATGGTGACAATTTGCATTCTCGGGTTTCTGAAAAGGTTAAACTTTTTAAAATTTCTTTTTGTCCACTCAAATTTCCTAGTTATGCACTTTGCCTCTTTGTAGAAGTTTTACATGATTTGTAGGTGATGTCTATATTTTAAGATATCAAGACATATATGTGCATATATATGTTTATTTTCTAAAATTTATTAGTTATATAATATTAATTATGAGATAAATGATTTGTCTAATTGTTTAATAAATTATATCTTACTGATCTGATGTTGTTTTCCTTAGTTACATGTGAAGCTAAACATCTTTATATACTAATTGAACACACGAGTCTTTTTTTCTTGAGATTTTCATATTGGTTGTCAATTTCTCATATTGACTTCATTTCTAAGATGTGTTACAAGTAATTTATTCCTAATATATTCTCTTTTTTTGAAAAATTTCACAGAAAGTTGTATATGGATAGTTCATTATCTCAGTTCATAACTTTTTTTTTTTAGTTTTTATTTTTTAAATTTTAAAATCTTTAATTCTTACATGCGTTCCCAAACATGAAGCCCCCTCCCACCTCCCCTCCCCATAACATCTCTCTGGGTCATCCCCATGCACCAGCCCCAAGCATGCTGTATCCTGCGTCAGACATTGACTGGCGATTCAATTCTTACATGATAGTATACATGTTAGAATGTCATTCTCCCAAATCATCCCACCCTCGCCCTCTCCCTCTGAGTCCAAAAGTCCGTTATACACATCTGTGTCTCTTTCCCTGTCTTGCATACAGGGTCGTCATTGCCATCTTCCTAAATTCCATATATATGTGTTAGTATACTGTATTGGTGTTTTTCTTTCTGGCTGACTTCACTCTGTATAATCGGCTCCAGTTTCATCCATCTCATCAGAACTGATTCAGATGAATTCTTTTTAACGGCTGAGTAATACTCCATTGTGTATATGTACCACAGCTTTCTTATCCATTCATCTGCTGATGGACATCTAGGTTGTTTCCATGTCCTGGCTATTATAAACAGTGCTGCGATGAACATTGGGGTACATGTGTCTCTTTCAATTCTGGTTTCCTCGGTGTGTATGCCCAGCGTGGGATTGCTGGGTCATAAGGTAGTTCTATTTGCAATTTTTTAAGGAATCTCCACACTGTTGTCCATAGTGGCTGTACTAGTTTGCATTCCCACCAACAGTGTAGGAGGGTTCCCTTTTCTCCACACCCTCTCCAGCATTTATTGCTTGCAGATTTTTGGATCGCAGCCATTCTGACTGGTGTGAAGTGGTACCTCATTGTGGTTTTGATTTGCATTTCTCTAATAATGAGTGATGTTGAGCATCTTTTCATGTGTTTGTTAGCCATCCATATGTCTTCTTTGGAGAAATGTCTATTTAGTTCTTTGGCCCATTTTTTGATTGGGTGGTTTATTTTTCTGGAATTGAGCTGCATAAGTTGCTTGTATATTTTTGAGATTAGTTGTTTGTCAGTTGCTTCATTTGCTATTATTTTCTCCCATTCAGAAGGCTGTCTTTTCACCTTGCTTATATTTCCTTTGTTGTGCAGAAGCTTTTAATTTTAATTAGATCCCATTTGTTTATTTTTGCTTTTATTTCCAGAATTCTGGGAGGTGGATCATAGAGGATCCTGCTGTGATTTATGTCTGAGAGTGTTGTGCCTATGTTCTCCTCTAGGAGTTTTATAGTTTCTGATCTTACATTTAGATCTTTAATCCATTTTGAGTTTATTTTTCTGTACGGTGTTAGGAAGTGATCTAGTTTCATTCTTTTACAAGTGGTTGACCAGTTTTCCCAGCACCACTTGTTAAAGAGATTGTCTTTACTCCATTGTATATTCTTGCCTCCTTTGTCAAAGATAAGGTGTCCATATGTGTGTGGATTTATCTCTGGGCTTTCTATTTTGTTCCATTGATCTATATGTCTGTCTTTGTGCAAGTACCATACTGTTTTGATGACTGTGGCTTTGTAGTAGAGCCTGAAGTCAGGCAAGTTGATTCCTTCAGTTCCATTCTTCTTTCTCAAGATTGCTTTGGCTATTCGAGGTTTTTTGTATTTCCATACAAATCTTGAAATTATTTGTTCTAGTTCTGTAAAAAATGTGGCTGATAGCTTGATAGGAAAACTATTAAAAATTCCAACATATGGAGGATGAACAACACACTTCTGAATAACCAACAAATCACAGAAGAAATCAAAAAGAAATCAAAATATGCATAGAAACTAATGAAAATGAAGACACAACAACCCAAAACCTGTGGGACACTATAAAAGCAGTGCTAAGAGGAAAGTTCATAGCAATACAGGCATACCTCAAGAAACAAGAAAAAGTCAAATAAATAACCTAACTCTACAACTAAAGCAACTAGAAAAGGAAGAGTTGGAGAACCCCAGAGTTAGTAGAAGGAAAGAAATCTTAAAAATTAGGGCAGAAATAAATGCAAAAGAAACAAAAGAGACCATAGCAAAAATCAACAAAGCCAAAAGCTGGTTCTTTGAAAGGATAAATAAAATTGACAAACCATTAGCCAGACTCATCAAGAAGCAAAGAGAGAAAAATCAAATCAATAAAATTAGAAATGAAAATGGAGTGATCACAACAGTTCATAACTTTTTATGTTATCATTTTCATTGTTTCTTTATGACATGACTTTGATTTAAAAATTAATAATAACAATCTTACCTTTAGTGAAAATTTAGTATTTAATTCATTGCGAATGTTTGTATTTGTTTCGACTTTTAAATTACTTTCACATATTAAATATTATGTTTTAAATATTTTGATTACAAGTTTTTTGCATCTTGGACATGAGTCTGAGTGAACTCCAGGAGCTGGTGATGGACAGGGAGGCCTGGTGTGCTGCGATTCATGGGGTCACAAAGAGTCGCACACGACTGAACAACTGAATTGAACTGAACTAATTGATCACAAAAAATGAATAAGACACCATAGTATTTGGCTCACCTTAGTGCCAGGCCTGGATTTGAAAGGTCTTCCATCTCAAAATTATAAAATTAATCCCTTATGATTTTTCTAGTAGCTTTCTAGTTTTAATTTTTACATTTAGTACTCTAATGCATCTGGCACTGTATAAGTTTTTATTTAAAAAAGAAATTATCCCTTAGGGATTTTTCCTAACCAAACATTTTCCAAATTTTCTGCAAATTTGTTATAATTTTATCCTTCACAAAACAGATCATAAATCAATGAGCAGCTAGAAACCAGACCAAAAACTTAACTCTTCTTTTCCTAAGTGTGTTTTTTACACAAAGACATTCGTATCTATATAACAGGTATGTTTAGCATGAAAATAATTGCTAAGCATGCTTACATAAAATAGGAATTCAAAAATTCAATAAATGATAAAATGTACTCATTATAATTACATTCAAATTTATTTTTGTTTAGATATTTCTGTACAGATCAGACATTCCATGTTTCATCTTAGAAAATATACAATATTTCAGTTTGTTTTTTATTTCTTTGTTCTCTTTTTGGCCATACTATGTGGCATCTTAGTTCTTCAACCAAGGGTGGAACCCCTGCCTCCTGCAGTGGAAGCACAGAGTCCTAACCACTGGGCCATCACAGATTTCAGGATTTTTTATAACAATGAGTAAGATGTGCAATTTGCATTGATCTTTAAAAGGGATAATAGCCATATTTAAAATGTTTTATGTGCTTGTAGAAATTTAATTTTTATTTTGTGATGAAGTAAGTTTGCTCAGAGAATATTATTCTTCTAAACCAATCCATTGCTATAATAAATGTAGCTTTAGTTTTAATTTCTACACTCATTGACTTATCCAGTCAACATTTTTCCAATATATGCTGTGTTAGGAGCAAAGCACAAAGCATTGTTGAGAGGAAAATGTAGGCAAAATTATTGTTACAAAAGAAGCCCAGTTCACTATATTAAACATTCTAGTAAGAGTCAGGGAAAGACTTATGAGTCTACAGTTTTATAGCTTTTCATAATTTATTGCATATTTTAGCACTTAATTTCTTGATTGATTAAATTAGCTTCTAGGGCTTTTTCTATTTTCTACTTTTATAATTGTGGGGGTAGAATAAATGTGCAGCATTTCTAAGAAGTTGTAAAGTGATCACCAACATAAGAACGTAATAGCTTGTACCTATAAGTATTTGTAACCATGAATGATATATGTTCTAAGAATAATTAAATTTTATCCTTAAAAACAAGATTTGGATACTAAGCACCTCTAGCTACCTTGAATTTTACTTTGCACTTGTTCAGGTAGCTACTGTTTTAACAAAGGAACCTCATAGTATATCTTGGCCCAAACACAGTATAAATTCATTTCCTGATCATGGAATAAATAGTGCATACCTGCTTAGTCACTTCAGTTGTATTCAACTCTATGACCCTATGGACTGTAGCCCACCTCTGTCCTTGGGATTCTCCAGGCAAGAATACTGGAGTGGGTTTCCATGCCCTCCTCCAGGGGATCTTCCCCACCCAGGGATTGAACTCAGGTCTCCCACACTGGCAGAGGCTTTCTTTACCACTAGGGCTACCTGGGAAGCCTGGAATAAATAATACTGACTGGTAAGCGGATCTGTGGGGTTGGGGGGGATAGATTGGGGTGCTCCCTCATGCAGTAAGATGTAGACTATGAGTCTGTGTGATCTCCTACTTGAGAGTTCAAAGGTCGCCCTGAGAACATCTCCATGACAGGCAACCTGAAGGGGAAAGAAAGCAGGAAAGAGGAGAACTTTCTATGAAACAGGACTGGCAGTCAGTGTATATCACTCTTAACTTTCGTTCTATTGACTGTAAGTCACACGCTCAAACCTAATTTTAGAGAACTGGGGTATGAAGTTCTTGGAAGATAGCCATTTCCCAAAAATAGCTATCCATATGGAAGGAAGAACATGACTTTTTGGTGGACAGCTAGCAATCTCTGCCATATTCTTGATGTAAAAAAAAAAAAAAGCTGCAAAACAACCAACTTATAAAATGAAGAGTGCAAAAAAGTATTTAACATTACTTGATAACTTCAACAAATCCGTGAACTTTACTAACAGTCAGGCTATGTCTTAGAATATGTTCTGAGAAACTGAAGTTGGAAGATCATATCAACTCTCTAAGGGAAAGCAGTCACCTAGTGAAAGTCTAGTCACCTAGAGATGGTTAGATAGCATCACTGACTCAATGGACATGAATTGGAGCAAACTCTGGGAGACGGTAGAGGACAGAGGTGCCCGGCATGCTGCAGTCCATGGCGTCACAAAGAGTGGGACACAATAGTGACTGAATAAGTGAATGTTTAGAGTCAGTTATTGGACCAGAACCTGGTGGTCCGGAGTCGACGATAAGAAAGTAAAGGAGAGAAAGAGGCTGATATTCCTTGGTTTACACAGAAAGCCAATAAAGTCCCTGACACGGGGCTTGCTCTGTTCACAGAGGCCTCAGGTGCCCTCTTGATGGGGTGAAGGTGCAGGGAGCCTTCTCGAGAGGGTCTTAGAAGCCCGGGCAGGAAAGTGATCTCAGAGAGCCTCTGAGCTCCAGGGGATCAGCCTGAAAAAGAGAGGGAGGGAGAGAGAGAGAAAAAAAGCAAGACAAGGGGACCAAAGCTCTGATGGAGCAAAGGTGTTTTAATCAACATGGTGTGGGCATATATACTGTAGTTATTTTTAGCAAAGATAAAGATTAAAATTCCAGACTTACAAAACATAGGCGATCCATATTAAAGAGAGAGAGAAAGTTGTAAATAATCACTTTTACCATATGGTTCACAAGAAGGAAGAGGGTACTTATCACTGTATAGAAAAACTAGCAAAGGAAATGCCTGGATCCCTCAGTCCAGGGAGAGGCTTGTCTCTCTTCTTAATTCCTGAATATTCAGGAATTAATAAGGAACAGAGGATTGCTGACAGATCCAAAACAGCACACAGGAAGCCTCCTGTTAAATGCTTCCTGACAAGCTATATTGCTGGAGATTGATAGGAGGAAGGAGCCAAAAGCTAACCTTGTCCAGGTCCAAGATCAGCTTCTGTCAGTTAGAGGGTGTCCAAAGATAGGGTTTCAGCCTTTCTAGATTTGTGATAGGCAGTATATAGAGGATGTTCTTGTTCTTCCCATTACGGCATCCTCATCTTCCCATTCACCTTCTTACACTGAAATTCAAGTGTTACTGTCAGAACAGAGCTGAGAAACAGAAGACAAAGGCAATTTGAAGAGAGCACTGACCTGAAGATCTGGAAACCTGCCTTCTATTCTGTGATGTGACATGACCTAATGTCATCATTTTTGACAATTACGTTTGCTGACTCTAAGTTTCCCCATCTGCAAAGCAGGAAGATTGTGCTAAATGAACTCAGTGGTTGTTTCCAGAGCTACATTTGAGCCACAGAGGGAAAACTAGAGTCAATAAGTGTTTTGACTACAGTCAATAAAATTGTATTCTGCTGATTTTGAGCCCTATTAGTCAGTGCTCAAGATGTCAACAATTCTTTTGCATTGGCACAGTTGGATAATAGACATCAAATCTGATTATTTTCTAACTATAAAAGCATTCCTTGGGGTTTGAATTAAAAGACACTTGGTACCCTGCAACATTTCATATTGATATATATATTTTTTTCTATCTAATAAACTAGAGACTTTTCTTAAGTTGGCAAAACTCAATGATTTCATGATTTGTGGTAACTTTCCTCAAACTGATTTCTTAGGAAATTGTGTTCTAGTTAGTTTGAAAGGGTTATTAAGGCCATAGATGATTCAATGAAACTGTGAGACTGATAACTCACTGCTAAATATTCTACAGAATAAAATAAAATAATACAAACAAGAACTTGGAGCAATTCTTTAAACAATACTTACAAATATATGTAGGTTCATGTGCAAAAACACATATACACACTTTATTACTTTATCTTCAACAATTTAGGTTAGACTAGGAAATGCAATTTTATTCTGAACAAATGAAATGTGCATGAATATACTGAGTATACCACATGGATTTGATTTAATAAACTGAATCTATGTGGTATATTCTCAATACATTCATGGCAAAGGTGTCACCTTACCCGTTCCCTCCAATATGTGTAATCTAAAATTCTTCCACTATACAGTGGAAGTGAGAAATAGATTTAAGGGACTAGATCTGACAGACAGAGTGCCTGATGAACTACTGATGGAGGTTCCTGAGACTATACATAAGACAGGAATCAAGACCATCCCCAAGAAAAAGAAATGCAAAAATACAGAATGACTTTCCATGGAGGCCTTACAAATAGCTGTGAAAAGAAGGGAAGCGAAAAGCAAAGAGAAAAAGGAAAGATATACCCATTTGAATGCAGAGTTCCAAAGAATAGCAAGGAGAGATAAGAAAGCCTTCCTCAGAGATCAATGCAAAAAAATAGAGGAAATAATAGAATGGGAAAGACTAGAGATCTCTTCAAGATAATCAGAGATACCAAGGGAATATTTCATGCAAAGATGGGCTCAATAAAGGATAGAAATGGCATGGAACTAACAGAAGCAGAAGATATTAAGAAGAAGTGGCAAGAATACATAGAAGAACTGTACAAAAAAGATCTTCACTACCCAGATAATCACGATGATGTGATCACTCATCTAGAGCCAGACATCCTGAATGTGAAATCAAGTGGGCCTTAGGAAGCATCACTACGAAGAAACCTAGTGGAGGTGATGGAATTCCAGTTGAGATATTTCAAATCCTGAAAGATGATGCTGTGAAAGTGCTGCACTCAATACTCCAGCAAATTTGGAAAACTCAGCAGTGGCCACAGGACAGGAAAAGGTCAGTTTTCATTACAATCCCAAAGAAAGGCAATGCCAAAGAATGCTCAAACTACCGCACAGTTGCACTCATCTCACACACTAGTAAAGTGATGCTCAAAATTCTCCAAGCCAGGCTTCAGCAACACGTGTACCGTGAACTTTCAGATGTTCAAGTTGGTTTTAGAAAAGGCAGAGGAACCAGAGATCAAATTGTCAACATCCGCTGGATCATCAAAAAAGCAAGAAAGTTCCAGAAAAACGTCTATTTCTGCTTTATTGACTATGCCAAAGCCTTTGACTATGTGGACCACAAAAAAACTGAAAATTCTGAAAGAGATCAGAATACCAGACCACCTGACCTGCCTCTTGAGAAACCTGTATACAGGTCAGGAAGCAACAGTTAGAACTGGACACAGAACAACAGACTGGTTCCAAATAGGAAAAGGAGTACGTCAAGACTGTTTATTGTCACCCTGCTTATTTAACTTCTATGTAGAGTACATCATGAGAAATGCTGGGCTGGAGGAAGCACAAGCTGGAATCAAGATTTCTGGGAGAAATATCAATAACCTCAGATATGCAGATGACACCATCCTTACAGCAGAAAGTGAAGAGGAACTAAAGAGCCTCTTGTTGAAAGTGAAAGAGGAGAGTGAAAAAGTTGGCTTAAAGCTCAACCTTTAGAAAACTAAGATCATGGCATCTGGTCCCATCACTTCATGGGAAATGGATGGGGAAACAGTGAAAACAGTGGCTGACTTTGTTTTTCTGGGCTCCAAAATCACTGCAGATGGTGATTGCAGCCATGAAATTAAAAGACACTTATTCCTTGGAAGGAAGCAGAGGCATTACTTTGCCAACAAAGGTCCATCTAGTCAAGGTTATGGTTTTTCCAGTGGTAATGTATGGATGTGAGAGTTGGACTATAAAAAAATACTGAGCACTGAAGAATTGATGCTTTTGAACTGTGGTGTTGGAGAAGACTCTTGAGAGTCCCTTGGACTGCGAGGAGATCCAATCAGTCCATCCTAAAGGAGATCAGTCCTGGGTGTTCACTGAAAGGACTGATGCTGAAACTGAAACTCCAATACTTTGGCTGCCTGATGCAAAGAGCTGACTCATTTGAAAAGACCCTGATGCTGGGAAAGATTGAGGGCAGGAGAAGGGGACGACAGAGGATGAGATGGTTGGATGGCATCACCGACTCAATTGACATGGGTTTGGGTGAACTCTGGACGTTGGTAATGGACAGGGAGGCCTGGCACACTACAGTTTATGGGGTTGCAAAGAGTCGGACATGTCTGAGTGACTGAACAGACAGAATAATATTTACTTGATAACAGTATCAAGTGGTATATCATAGTTTGATAATTACAAAATAACCATTCTTTTAGAAATTTAGGTGAAACTGAAGTAAAATTATGAGCTATTTTTTAAAAAATTAGAGGCATAGACAGCGTTCATAAGTGTTATTTTATTTTAAATGTAAAGAAACCAATTTACATGAAATATTCAAATATTATATACTTATATACACACATAAAAATAGCTATATCTCTATGTATTAACATAATTTTGCATAATTACCTTTACATAATCATTGTATAATAATCCTCGATTATTCACTTATTCTTCTAAATTAAATCCAGCCTACACAGTTCAGCAAGATTTGGTTTTGTCCAGAGAAATAAAGCTCGCCCGATAACTGAATTTGCTTGGCTTTCAAATGACAATTATCTCCTAACCTTGCCATACAGACAGTGTTTAAGAAATTGGTACCCTCCTGTGGTTTTGATACAGAACAAAAAAGTGTCACAAAAATGCTAGTCAATAGGTCATCTTCAAAGCATGATTTTCTCACTTAACAGTGACATAGCACAAAATTTATGAAGCAAAATTTTATTGCTTCTTCTACTGCTATCCCCTGAGGCACCACATTCTAACAGATTGGCTATATCATTCCACAACATGACTTGTCCTCATACAAACATATGGCAGTGTGTGCGCACGTGTGTATGTACACACACACACACGCACATTTATTGTTCGACTGTTGCTGACTAAAATATTACTGTATCAGTGCTAGACAGCAGAAAGTATTCCAACAGTTCTCATGAAAATTAAGTGGCAATAGAATTGAGTAGTTGGAGAAAAATGAAGGAAGGATATATAGGGTAGAATTGAAGGGAACTATGAACAAAGATGCCCTGGAGAAAGTAATGGCTACCCAATCCAGTATTCTTGCCTGAAGAATCCCATGGACAGAAGAGCCTACTGGGCTACATACAGCCCATGGGGTCACAAAGAGTTGGACACAATTTAGTGACTAACAAAATATACACATGAACAAATGAGTTTGGGCTATAGAGAGAATGAAAATTGTTTGTAACTGGGTCAACACTGTTAATGTTTCTAACAGAAGTAATAAAAGAAGATGAACAAAGTGATAAGAATATATAAGTATTCACTTTTGAGTATGTTTATCAAAATACCAGAGTAGCGATTACAAAACCATAGGAAAATAAGTTAAAGAGGCATTTAAGTACTATGTATTTAAGTCCTATCACTCCTAAACAATGAATTTATGTCTGACTGATCATACATTTAGCTTTACATAATGGGGCTTCCCAAATGGTGCAAGTGGTAAAGATCCCCCCCCACCCCCTCCAACCGCCAGTGCAGGAGACTCAAAAGATGCAGGTTCAGTCCCTGATCAGGAAGATCCTCTGAAGGAGGAAATGGCAACCCACTTCAGTGTTCTTATCTGGGAAATCCCATGGTAAGAGGAGCCTGGTGGGCTGTAGTCCGTGGGGTTGCAAAGAGTTGCATATCACTGAGCATGCATGCAAACAAACAAACAAAAAGATCCATAAAATGAATGCAGAATATTAAAAATAGGATTGCTTAAGTTAAATTGAGAGCATTGAACATACTACACTAAATTTTATTTTTCAGCTTTAAATTAAAAATATCAATGTTAACTGAGGCGAGATAATATCCTCACTTTTAACAGCTATGCTATTTGTTTTATTCAAACAAATCATTTTCTATTAATTCTACAGAAAACTTTATTTAAAAAGATTTAGATTTTAATTTAGACATGCTGTAAAGAGCAATATTGCATAGGAACTTGGAATATTAGGTCCATGAATCAAGGCAAATTAGAAGTGGTCAAACAGGAGATGGCAAGAGTGAACATCAACATTCTAGGAGTAAGCGAACTAAAATGGACTCGAATGGGTGAATTTAACTCAGATGACCATTATATCTACTACTGTGGGCAGGAATCCCTTAGAAGAACTAGAGTAGCCATCAAGGTCAACAAAAGAGTCCAAAATGCAGTACTTGGATGCAATTTCAAAAACAACAGAATGATCTCTATTCATTTCCAAGGTAAACCATTCAATATCACAGTAATCCAAGCCTATGCCCCAACCAGTAATGCTGAAGAAGCTGAAGTTGAATGGTTCTATGAAGACCTACAAGACCTTGTAGAACTAACACCCAAAAAAGATGTCCTTTTCATTATAGGGGACTGGAATGCAAAAGTAGGAAGTCAAGAAACACCTGGAGTAACAGGCAAATTTGGCCTTGGAGTACAGAAGGAAGCAGGGCAAAGGCTAATAGTGTTTTGCCAAGAGAATGCACTGGTCATAGCAAACACCCTCTTCCAACAACACAAGAGAAGACTCTATACATGGACATCACCAGATGGTCAACACCGAAATCAGATTGATTATATTCTTTGCAGCCAAAGATGGAGAAGCTCTATACAGTCAGCAAAAACAAGACTGGGAGCTGACTGTGGCTCAGATCATGAACTCCTTATTACCAAATTCAGACTTAAACTGAAGAAGTAGGGAAAACCACTAGACCATTCAAGTATGACCTAATCAAATCCCTTAAGATTATACAGTGGAAGTGAGAAATAGATTTAAGGAACTAGATCTGATAGACAGAGTGCCTGATGAACTATGCATGGAGGTTCGTGACATTGTACAGGAGACAGACAGCAAGACCATCCCCAAGAAAAAGAAATGCCAAAAAGCAAAATGGTTGTCTGAGGAGGCCTTACAAATAGCTGTGAAAAGAAGGCAAGCAAAAAGCAGAGGAGAAACAGAAAGATATACCCATTGAATGCAGAGTTCCAAAGAAGAGCAAGAAGAGATAAGAAAGCCTTCCTTAGAGATCAATGCAAAGAAATAGAGGAAAACAATAGAATGGGAAAGACTAGAGATCTCTTCAAGAAAATTAAAGATACCAAGGGAATCTTTCATGCAAAGATGGCCTCAATAAAGGACAGAAATGCTAAAGACCTAACAGAAGCAGAAGATATTAAGAAGAGGTGGCAAGAATACACAGAAGAACTGTACACAAAAGATCTTCATGACCCAGATAATCATGATGGTGTGCACTCACCTAGAGCCAGACATCGGGGAATGTGAAGTCAAGTGGGCCTTAGCATCACTATGAAGAAAGCTAGTGAAGGTGATGGCATTCCAGTTGAGATATTTCACATCCTGAAAGATGATGCTGTGAAAGTGCTGCACTCAATATGCCAGAAAATTTGGAAAACTCAGCAGTGGCCACAGGACTGGAAAAGGTCAGTTTCATTCCAATCCCAAAGAAAGGCAATGCCAAAGCATGCTCAAACGACCGCACAATTGCACTCATCTCATATGGTAGTAAAGTAATGCTCAAAATTCTCCAAGCCAGGCTTCAGCAATACGTGAACCATGAACTTCCTGATGTTCAAGCCGGTTTTAGAAAAGGCAGAGGAACCAGAGATCAAATTGCCAACATCCGCTGGATCACTGAAAAAGCAAGAAAGTTCCAGAAAAACATCTATTTCTGCTTTCTTGACTATGCCAAAGCCTTTGACTGTGTGGATCACAAAAAACTGTGGAAAATTCTGAAAGAGATGGGAATACCAGCAACCTGACCTGCCTCTTGAGAAACCTATATGCAGGTCAGGAAGCAACAGTTAGAACTGGACACGGAACAACAGATTGGTTCCAAATAGGAAAAGGAGTACGTCAAGGCTGTTTATTGTCACCCTGCTTATTTAACTTATATGCAGAGTACATTGTGAGAAATGCTGGGCTGGAGGAAGCACAAGTTGGAATCAAGATTGCTGGGAGAAACATCAATAATCTCAGATATGCAGATGACAACACCCTTATGGCAGAAAGTGAAGAAGAACTTAAAAGCCTCCTGTTGAAATTGAAAGAGGAGAGTGAAAAAGTTGGCTTAAATCTCAACCTTTAGAAAACTAAGCTCATGGCATCTGGTCCCATCACTTCATGGGAAATAGATGGGGAAACAGTGGAAACAGTGTCAAACTTTATTTTTTTGGTCTCCAAAATCACTGCAGATGGTGATTGCAGCCATGAAATTAAAAGACATTTACTCCTTGGAAGAAAAGTTATGACCAACCTAGATAGCATATTCAAAAGCAGAGACACTACTTTGCCAACAAAGGTCCATTTAGTCAAGGTTATGGTTTTACCAGTGGTCATGTATGGATGTGAGAGTTGGACTGTGAAGAAAGCGGAGTGCCAAAGAATTGATGCTTTTGAACTGTTGTGTTGGAGAAGACTCTTGAGAGTCCCTTGGACTGCAAGAAGATCCAACCAGTCCATCCTAAAGGAGATCAGTCCTCGGTGTTCACTGGAAGAACTGATGCTGAAGCTGAAACTCCAATACTTTGGCCACCTCATGGGAAGAGTTGACTCATTGGAAAAGACTCTGATGCTGGCAGGGATTGGGGGAAGGATAAGGGGATGACAGAGTATGAGATGGCTGAATGGCATCACCAACTCAATGCACATGGGTTTTGGCCAACTCTTGGAGTTGGTGATGGACAGGGAGCCCTGGTGTGCTGTGATTTTGGGGTTGCAAATAGTCAGACACGACTGAGCAACTGAACTGAACTGAACTGATATCCCATATATCTTCTTGCAAACATGCAAATCACTATTTTCACTAAAAGAGAAGGTATTATTTGGGTCTATATTCACTCATTTGGAAAGTGGAAAATGGAAAGTGGAGTCGCTTAATTGTGTCCAACTCTTTGCGAGAGAAATATTCATTCATTTGGGTAACACAAAATACAAGGCTAGCTAGGGTGAAACATATGTACTGTTTTTGCACTGAATCATTAAAATAGCTTTATCATCATAGAATGTATGTAAACAAATGGAATCCAAATCTCACAAGTAGTAAGACTGTTCCTAGTGTATACAGAATTTCTGTGAAATTCAGCAAAAGAATTACGCTAGGTAGGTCAAAAGCCATGGTATCACAGCCTAGCAAATAGAAGTTACTTTGCACAAACTGGAAAAAAGACTTTCTTTAGGCTGATGCATATTGTTGCTAAAATATCCACTTTACACTGGGGAGCAGAGATTTAATTTGGTCCTCATTTGTCTTTCAGCTGGATCTCTTGTATACTCAACAACATGCACAATCATACATAGTGTTTATTTTAGGCACAGAATAAATAGCAAATACTAATATATAAGTTGAATGAAAAGCAACATGTATACACTAAATAGTTATACAAATTAGGGTTACTTGATTCAATGATAAATAATGTGTACTAAACAATTCTTTATGTTAACTAGCATTGTTTCTAGGATATGTTGACCCTTAGATTCTGGAAATATTACATTAATGGGGAAAATGTATTATTCTTTCTGAACTTTACGCATTAGCCAAAGTTCTCTGGAGAAAAAGACCAGTAAGATGTATGTAGGTTGTGAGAGAGATTTATTTAAGGAATAGACTCACTGATGTTGAGGGCTGCCAAATCCTAAATGAGACCCAGAGAAAAGTTAATACTATATAGTCTTTAGTCTGAAGGCAGTGTGCAGGCAGAATTCTTTCTCCCGCAGAGCACCTCAGTTTTTCTCTTAAGGCCTTCAACTGTGGGTGAGACTCATCTCTATGATGGCGGTCAATCTGCTTTACTCAGTCTACTGATTTAAATGTTAATCACACCCCAAATAATAACTTTATGTGCTGTGTGCTGTGCTTAGTCGCTCAGTCGTGTCCAACTCTTTGCTACCCCATGGACTGAAGTCCGCCAAGCTCCTTTGTCCATGGGGATTGTCCAGGCAAGAATACTGGAGTGGGTAGCCTCTCCCTTCTCCAGGGGAATCTTCCCAACCCAGGGATTGAACCCAGGTCTCCCTCATTGCAGGTGGATTATTTACCGTTGAGTTACCAGGAAGCCCTGGTTAACATACATCCTCACGGTTCAAGATTTTGGGAAAGGATGAGCATGTCATGGGAGAAAACCAGAAGCCAAATTTCAGAAGGCAGACTAGCAAAGGAAGGATTTCCAAAGAGAAGTTCCGTGGCTTCCTTCTAGCCTAACTTGAGCCCCAACTACAGCTAAAGGTAAGCGTTATGGTTCCCGGGAAGGAGCACAGCAGGGAGGAGGGAAAGAACACACTCCACTGCTTACACAAGGGCCTGCCCGGCGCTGCCCCTACCACTACCTGGTTACACCCAAGTGGAGCTTCTCACTTTACCTTTCCCATATCCCTCTGAGTATTAAAAGAAGTTTAAAAGAAGGGGAAAAAGGAAAGAAAATCTACCACCCCACTCAGAACACCCCTCTCCACAAACACAAATGGAAAGAAACAGGGAGCATGGCACGCCTTGGGTTCAGGGGAAAAAAAAAAAAAAAACGGGAAAGGAAAATGAGGCTGGCTTGGTACTCAGCTTCCTAATCAGGTTCCCCGCGGCCTGCGCGCCGCCGTGCCTTCCACCGCCCGGTGCCTCCGCGTTCCCCCGCCGCGCCGCGGTGTTTCTCTGCTTCTCGCGTCAACCGAGGTTCCCACGGGTGCGAGGAGGTACGGGTAGGAAGGAGTGTGAACTCGGGGATTGAGGTGCCAAAGGCCCCCCACCCCTGGAGGTGGGAAGGGAGCGGATTCACGTGTGCTGTCTGCTCTTCTTTTGGACATGCCCTGCCTTCTCTCTGTCTGTCCCCCTCTTGCCCTCCTGCCACCGGGAGGTTATGAGTTTGGGGAGTAGAAGGCTCCGGCTGTAAGCTCGATGCCACCTTGAGGGTGTGTGGCTGTAGGGGGAATGTAGGAGACGATGGGTGGGCAGAGGGCAGAAGATCCTGCCCTCCCCCCAAAAGGGAGAAGAGGTTCAAAAATGCTGTGATTAAAAAAAAAAAAAAAGTCGAACACTATCCGCTCTCACGTTAACCCGACCAAGTCTACCGGAGTCTTCCGGAGTTCCGGATATTTCCGTAACTTTATGGAAATATATAAACTTATTTTTGACCAAACATCTGAATGTTATATCCTCGTCAAGTTGACACATAAACTTAACCATCCCACACCCCTAATGTCCATAAAACTTATGTTTTCAATTGATTTTCCCTAGAGACACACCCAGTATTCTGAAAACCTCAATTCTGATTGTCTGCTACTTCCTTCTTTCCTCTGTCTTTCCAACAGCATGAAATCTTTCTAGTTTAAACATAATTGATGAAAGTATAAGTTTCTTTTTCGGAAACACTTCCTAAATAACTAGGCATAAAAATGCTTCTTGTATATAATGTGAGAGATTATCATTTCGTGTCTAAATCCATTTTGGACGTAGAGCTTTCAATTTCAATCAATCAGTGGCTACTTCATGAATATATTTTTTCTCCTTTGAACCAATTTGCCATTAGCTGAAATTCCGTTTTCTTATGAAAGTTGTTTTGGATAAGTGAACTGTAATTTTGCATTTAAGCAAGCACAATTTTGTCAATTTTATTCTGAAACAATGGAAAACATCTATGTTAAAGAAATAGTTTACAAAGTTTATTTCCTTGACAAACAATATAATTTTTATTCCAAAAAAATGTATCTTTCACAACACTGAAGAAAGCACAGAGGTTCCAAGTTAGAGACCCGTTTACAAAATCTATAAAAAGAAAGAAATCTCAGAATGGTGGAGCAAATTTCAAGGACAAATTATTTGGCTCACTGGATAAGTCTTTAAAATGTTTGTGTTAACTTATTGACTCTTTCGTGTTCTCGCTTGACCCCATTGGTGGCCTGAGATATCTAAAAATTGAATAAACACCAACAACAGATACCCCAGTATGTCCTCAGTTATTCATCCCGCTTTGTATAGCTGTTCTTTACATTGTGACTTTTCAGCTTCTTAAATCTCAGCTGTCTTTTGAAGTTGTCTTGGTACCAAATGTGATCTAAGCAGAAACTGAAAAATCACTTCCAAATTTTGACTTTTATCTCCTCACGCTCTTAGAATGCAGCCACTGACATCTGAAGAAGCCTTGTGGGTATAAAGAGACTCACCATGTGATTGCACTCATAGCTGCAGGCGACAGCCAAATGCATTAGAGTGGCCAGATAATTGTTAGCCAACTCTGTCAACTAATCAAGACAAATTAACAAGTACAGATGAAATCAGCCTGATTTTTCCACAGTAGGCCTTTTGTAATATGGGGTAGGATGTGACGGAAGGGAAAGCATTCTATAATCCTATGTTTAGTGTCAGTTTTTTAGGGAGCCTCTACTGCTGGACCATTAATTTTACAAGTATTTCACAGTTTTCCTCTTCCCTTAGGCATGATAGGATGGCAAGAGTAGGCTGGGGTTAGGTACTTTCCTTCTCCATGTCAGTCAGGCACTGATAAAATTCTAGCAGTGTAGGTCTTGGATAACCAGTTTCTTTCAGGGAAGATTTTATTAAAAACAGAATGCTCTGGTGTATTTCCAAGTGGCTTCTTTCTCCCTCTCTTTTCTAAAAGCAGGAAGGAATTTTTCTCAGTTATTTTCTATTCGCACCTTGTCAAGCCTCTGTAGATAAAACTCATAAAAGCGATGAGAGCTGCTCCTGGAGTTTTCATATCGTGTATTTGTCCATGCTGCTGCTGCTGCTGCTGCTAAGTAGCTTCACTCATGTCCGACTCTGTGCGACCCCATAGACGACAGCCCACCAGGCTCCCCCATCCCTGGATTCTCCAGGCAAGAACACTGGAGTGGGTTGCCATTTCCTTCTCCAGTGCATGAAAGTGAAAAGTGAAAGTGAAGTCGCTTAGTCGTGCCCTACTCTTCACGACCCCATGGACTGCATGCAGCCTACCAGGTTCCTCCATCCATGGGATTTGCCAGGCAAGAGTATTGGAGTGGGGTGCCATCGCCTTCTCCATATTTGTCCATATCTAGCCTCTAATACCAGAGAAGGCAATGGCACCCCACTCTAGTACTCTTGCCTGGCAAATCCCATGGACAGAGGAGCCTGGTGGGCTGCAGTCCATCGGGTTGCTAGGAGTCAAACACAACTGAGTGACTTCTCTTTCACTTTTCACTTCCATGAATTGGAGAAGGAAATGGCAACCCACTCCAATGTTCTTGCCTGGAGAATCCCAGGGACGGGGGAGCCTGGTGGGCTGCCATGTATGGGGTCGCACAGAGTCAGACACGACTGAAGCGACTTAGCAGCAGCCCCAGCAGCAGCAGCCTCTAATACAGGTTTCCTTGGTGGGTCAGACAGTCAAAAAATCTACCTGCAATGCGGGAGATCTGGCTTTGATCCCTTGATGGGGAAGATCCCCTGGAGAAGGGAATGGTAACCCACTGCAGTATTCTTCGTGCCTGGAGAATTCTTTAGACAGAGGAGCTTGGTGGGCTATAGTCCATGGGGTCGGAAAGAGTCAGAAACAACTGAGCAACTAACATGGGCATGCGCGCGTGCACACACACAGACACACACACACACACACACACACACACACTTTTTCTAACAATTCATCAAATATAGTTCAGGTTTTCCTGCTTCAGCCCTGGTTCCGCAGAGGTTTCTGTGATTCTCTTTTTCTTCCTGTCTGTGTGTCCAGTTTGGGGGCAGTGATCTGTTCCTTGACCTTACATTTCTTACATGTTTACAAAGAGGTGTTGATTTCTCAATTTGTTCAGATTTAATCTGTTAGGTTGGAGTGGTGACTTTCAAGCTCTTTATGGGTAGAATCAGAAACTGGAAATCCTCCTCTAAAAACATTTTAATGTATTTAAAAGGGAGAACTGCTATAAAATATTTAAATGGCTGAAAATTAAAGTAAACTAGCTTTTGTAAAATTTTAAATTATTGATTTCCATTTCCTTAATAGTTATTCAGTTTGGTTCATATTATCCAGTTTTAGGATTCCATAGTGTAACAGTTCACAAAACTTAATTTGAATATATTTATATGGTAAAAATATAGCCTCAGAGGTCTTAAAATGTCTAAATAAAAAATGAAAAATAATATATTATTATACCTTTAACTTTAATATATTTCAATTGTTTATTTAAGCCCTACAATTAAAAAAATTGATAATTGAAAGACTTAAGTGCCATTGACTCCTAATTAACAATATTCATTTCACTGGCATTACATTTTCAAAGACAATAAATGGTTTTGATATGAAAAAGTCATTACAGAGTTGCATTCAGTTCAGTTCAGTTCAGTCACTCAGTCGTGTCTGACTCCTTGCGACCCCATGAACTGCAAAACGCCAGGCCTCCTTGTACATCACCAACTCCCGGAGTTGGTGGTGCCATCCAACCATCTCATCCTCTATCGTCCCCTTCTCCTCCTGCCCTCAGTCTTTCCCAGCATCAGGGTCTTTTAAAATGAGTTAGCTCTTCGCATAAGGTGGCCAAAGTATTGGAGTTTCAGCTTCAACATCAGTCCTTCCAACAAACACCCAAGACTGATCTCCTTTAGGATGGACTGGTTGGATCTCCTTGCAGTCCAAGGGACTCTCAAGAGTCTTCTCCAACACAACATTTCAAAAGCATCAATTCTTCGGTGCTCAGGTTTCCTCACAGCCCAACCCTCACATCCATACATGACCACTGGAAAAACCATAGCCTTGACTAGACGGACCTTTGCTGGTGAAGTAATGTCTCTGTTTTTTAATATGATATCTAGGTTGGCCATTACTTTCCTTCCAAGGAGTAAGCGTCTTTTAATTTCATGGCTGCAATCACCATCCACAGTGATTCTGGAGCCCAAAATATAAAGCCAGCCACTGTTTCCACATCTATTTGCCATAAAGTGATGAGACCAGATGCCATAACATTGGTTTTCTGAATGTTGAGCTTTAAGCCAACTTTTCCACTCTCCTCTTTCACTTTCATCAAGAGGCTTTTTAGCTCCTCTTCACTTTCTGCCATAAGGGTGGTGTCATCTGCATATCTGAGGTTACCTAATATTTCTCCCAGCAATCTTGATTCCAGCTTGTGCTTCCTCCAGCTCAGCATTTCTCATGATATGTTCTGCATATAAGTTAAATAAGCAGGGTGACGATAAACAGCCTTGACGTACTCCTATTGCTATTTGGAACCAGTCTGTTGTTCTAGTTGCATTAGCTAGATAAATTCAATTTTTGTACATTTATTAATTTTTAAATCAAGAAACCTATTTATTTAAAATTTTATATTAGTTCACAGGTAACTCACAATTTTGTAAAGTTGCATTTAATTATAATCACAGTGACTGAATTTCCAAATATGAATTTTCACTAAGACAGTTCTTTGTCATCATTTCAACAAATTTTCCCTGAATACATTGATTTATTCTCTTTATTTCCACTAACATACCTATATTTATATTTTATTAGGCTTTTATGACATTATTTCTTTTTATTTCTTATTTGTCTTATATAGAGAAAATGATGAATAAATATTTGATAAACTAAGAAAATTGAAATTATAAGATAAAATGATACTTAATACCTTTACAGTGAAGATTAAAACTGCAAAGCAGATATAATCAAGCTAACTGATTATTCCCTATGCTCTTTTCTAAAAGAAAAGCAAATGACCTTTGCATTGATCATATTTAGACCATGGCTGAAACACTTTAATGATTGCTAATAATTTCCAGACTCATAAAAAATAACTTCAATGTAATAAATGTATGATTACTTATTAATACTGGAGAAAACTGAAAATATATTTTAATGAAGCTCTAGATTTTAAATGACTTACATATAATATTAGTAAGTTAAAAAGCTATTTAAATTAGTTTTTAAGAAATGCCTTACATAAATATTTCACCACACCACACAAAAAAAATTTGTATACAATCCTTGATTCATGAACTACACAGTAAACTTTAAAATTTGTACATTAATTGTATCTTATGTAAAGGTATTGTGAAATTTTTGAATTTTGCTACTTGAGTACATAAATTACAATCTGAAGGTCATTTAGTGAGGGTAGATTTGGAGCAAAATTGTTTGAGTTAACCTAACAATTTTGAGTTTTAGTAACTAAGAGTATTTTTTGTTTCTATAGGGACACATGTGACTTTTTGTTGTTGCTGTTAAGAATGACTATGTTACCTTATTAAAGCACTCTCCTCCCTAAATGAGACTGATAATGACAATAAACAGACTCTCAATATATACTTTTATAAATTGGTTTCTCTTAGTATACATTATAACTTCCTTTATATCAATTATGTTTCAACCATGCCTTTTGATAATGCAGATTATTTATGAAGATTCAGATAACTTTACATTTGTTCTGTGAATACCAAATGAAAAGTAAGACCTCCAAATAGCAATTATTTTAAATAGGTATTCTTATTTCTTTAATGTTAAAAGTTTTACCTCAATTTGTGTAGTAGCTGACCTTGTACGAAGCTCTAGAAATATTTAACAAAGTACCCTATTTGCTTTGGAGTGAGCAAATACAGACACATATAACATACACAGTTTACTAACTGCATGCCTTTGGAAGATTCAAGCTATTTACTTCACGAGTTAACAAAATGTCATAGCAAAATTCATATCACCTGAATGTTTTATTTATTTGTATGTTGCTTTAGAGTATTGAACTATTTAGTAATGTAGAATTGCAAAGTGGAATATGCATCAAATTAAAAGGTTATTACTCTGTTTCTACGTATCTACTTTTAGCTGTAAAAAGCATAGGTTCAGTTTAGTCACTCTGTCGTGTCTGACTCTTGGCAACCCCATCAATCGCAGCACACCAGGCCTCCCTGTCGATCACCAACTCCTGGAGTTCGCTCAAACTCATGTCCATCGAGTCAGTGATGCCATCCAGCCATCTCATCCTCTGTAGTCCCCTTCTTCTCCTGCCCTCAATCCCTTCCAGCATCAGAGTCTTTTCCAATGAGTCAACTCTTCGCATCAGGTGGCCAAAGTGTTGGGGTTTCAGCTTCAGCATCAATCCTTCCAATGAACACTCAGGACTGATCTCCTTTAGGATGGACTGGTTGGATCTTCTTGCAGTCCAAGGGACTCTCAAGTGTCTTCTTCAGCACCACAGTTTAAAAGCATCAATTCTTCAGCACTCAGCTTTCTTCACAGACCAAATCTCAGATCCATACATGACCACTGGAAAAACCATAGCCTTGACTACATGGACCTTTGTTGGCAAAGTAGTGTCTCTGCTTTTGAATATGCTATCTAGGTTGGTCATAACTTTCCTTTCAAGGAGTTCAGTTCAGTTCATCACTCAGTCATATCCGACTCTTTGTGACCCATGAATCACAGCACACCAGGCCTGCCTGTCCATCACCATCTCCCAGAGTTAACTCAGACTCACATCCATTGAGTCCATGATGCCATCCAGCCATCTCATTCTCGGTCGTCCCCTTCTCCTGCCCCCAATCCCTCCCAGCATCAGAGTCTTTTCCAATGAGTCAACTCTTCGCATCAGGTGGCCAAAGTACTGGAGCTTCAGCTTTAGCATCAGTCCTTCCAAAGAAATCCCAGGCCTGATCTCCTTCAGAATGGACTGGTTGGATCTCCTTGCAGTCCAAGGGACCCTCAAGAGTTGTCCCCAACACCACAGTTCAAAAGCATCAATTCTTCGGCACTCAGCCTTCTTCACAGTCCAACTCTCACATCCATACATGACCACAGGAAAAACCATAGCCTTGACTAGATGGACCTTAGTCAGAAAAGTAATGCCTCTGCTTTTGAATATACTATCTAGGTTGGTCATAACTTTTCTTCCAAGGAGTAAGCGTCTTTTAATTTCATGGCTGCAGTCACCATCTGCAGTGATTTAGGAGCCCAAAAAAATAAAGTCTGACACTGTTTCCACTGTTTCCCCATCTATTTCCCATGAAGTGATGGGACCGGATGCCATGATCTTCATTTTCTGAATGTTGAGCTTTAAGCCAACTTTGTCACTCTCCACTTTCACTTTCATCAAGAGGCTTTTTAGTTCTTCTTCACTTTTTGCCATAAGGGTTTTGTCATCTGCATATCTGAGTTTATTGATATTTCTCCCGGCATTCTTGATTCCAGCTTGTATTTCTTCCAACCCAGCGTTTCTCATGATGTACTCTGCATAGAAGTTAAATAAGCAGGGTGACAATAAACAACCTTGCCGTACTCCTTTTCCTGTTTGGAACCAGTCTGTTGTTCCATGTCCAGTTTTAACTGTTGCTTCCTGACCTGCAAGTAGATTTCTCAAGAGGCAGGTCAGGTGGTCAGGTATTCCCATCTCTTTCAGAATTTTCCATAGTTTATTGTGGTCCACAAAATCAAAGGCTTTGGCATAGTCAAGAAAACAGAAATAGATGTTTTTCTGGAACTCTCTTGCTTTTTTAGTGATCCAGTGAGTGTTGGCAATTTGATCTCTGGTTCCTCTGCCTTTTCTAAAACCAGCTTGAACATCTGGAAGTTCATGGTTAATGTATTGCTGAAGCCTGGCTTGCAGAATTTTGAGCAGAATTTGAGATTATACGTGGAAGTGAGAAATAGATTTAAGGGACTAGATCTGATAGACAGAGTGCCTGATAAACTATGCATGGAGGTTCATGACAGTGTACAGCAGACTGGGATCAAGACCATCCTCATGGAAAAGAAATGCAAAAAAGCAAAATGGCTGTCTGAGGAGTCCTTACAAATAGCAGTGAAAAGAAGAGAAGTGAAAAGCAAAGGAGAAATGGAAAGATATAAGCATCTGAATACAGAGTTCCAGAGAATAACAAGGAGAGATAAGAAAGCCATCCTCAGTGATCAATGCAAAGAAATAGAGGAAAACAACAGAATGGGAAAGACTAGAGATCTCTTCAAGAAAATTAGAGATACCAAGGGAAAATTTCATGCAAAGTTGGGCTTGATAAAGGACAGAAATGGTATGCACCTAACAGAAGCAGAAGATATTAAGAGGTGGCAAGACTATACAGAAGAACTGTACAAAAAAGAGCTTCACGACCCAGATAATCACGATGGTGTGATCACACACCTAGAGCCAGATCCTGGAATGTGAAGTCAAGTGGGCCTTAGAAAGCATCACTATGAACAAAGCTAGTGGAGGTGATGGAATTCCAGTTGAGCTGTTTCAAATCCTGAAAGATGATACTGGGAAAGTACTGCACTCAATATGCCAGCAAATTTAAAAAACTCATCAGTGGCCACAGGACTGGAAAAGGTTAGTTTTCATTCCAATCCCAAAGAAAGGCAATGCCAAAGAATGCTCAAACTACCACACAATTGCACTCATCTCACACGCTAGGTATACATTACTTTGTTCTATTAAAACAATTAGAACCTTTTTAAAAATATTTATTTTTAATGCTTTTTAAAGAACAAGACCGGGAGCTGACTGTGGCTCGGATCATGAACTCCTTATTGCCAAATTCAGACTTAAATTGAGGAAAGTACGGAAGACTGCTAGATCATTCAGGTATGACCTAAATCAAATCCCTTATGATTATACAGTGGAAGTGAGAAATATATTTAAGAGTCTAGATCTGATAGGTAGAGTGCCTGATGAACTATGGACTGAGATTTGTGACATTGTAAAGGAGACAGGGATCAAGACCTCCATGGAAAAGAAACACAAAAAAGCAAAATGGCTGTCTGGGGAGGCCTTACAAATAGCTGTGAAAAGAAGAGAGGTGAAAAGCAAAGGAGAAAAGCAAAGATATAGGCATCTGAATAGAGTTCCAAAGAATAGCAAGAAGAGATAAGAAAGCCTTCTTCAGTGATCAATGTAAAGAAATAGAGGAAAAGAACAGAATGGGAAAGACTAGAGATCTCTTCAAGAAAATTAGAGGTACCAAGGGAACATTTCATGCAAAGATGGGCTTGATAAAGGACAGAAATGGTCTGGTCCTAACAGAAGCAGAAGATATTAAGAAGAGGTGGCAAGAATACATGGAAGAACTGTACAAAAAAGATCTTCACGACCCAGATAATCATGATGATGTTATCACTAATCTAGAGCCAGACATGTTGGAATGTGAAGTCAAGTGGGCCTTAGAAAGCATCACTATGAACAAAGCTAGTGGAGGTGATGGAATTCCAGTTGAGCTATTTCAAATCCTGAAAGATGATGCTGTGAAAGTGCTGCACTCAATATGCCAGCAAGTTTGGAAAACTCAGCAGTGGCCACAGGACTGGAAAAGGTCAGTTTTCATTCCAATCCCAAAGAAAGGCAATGCCAAAGAATGCTCAAACTACCACACAATTGCACTCATCTCACATGCTAGTAAAGGAATGCTCAAAATTCTCCAAGCCAGACTTCAGCACTACATGAACTGTGAACTCCCTGATGTTCAAGCTGGTTTTAAAAAAGGGAGAGGAACCAGAGATCAAATTTCCAGCATCTGCTGGATCATGGGAAAAGCAAGAGAGTTCCAGAAAAACATTAATTTCTGCTTTATTGACTATGCCAAAGCCTTTGACTGTGTGGATCACAAGAAACTGTGGAAAATTCTTCAAGAGATAGGAATACCAGACCACCTAACCTGCCTCTTGAGAAATCTGTATGCAGGTCAGGAAGCAACAGTTAGAACTGGATGTGGAACAACAGACTGGTTCCAAATAGGAAAAGGAGTATGTCAAGGCTGTATATTGTCACCCTGCTTATTTAACTTCTATGCAGAGTACATCATGAGAAACGCTGGGCTGGAAGAAACACAAGCTGGAATCAAGATTTCCAGGAGAAATATCAATCACCTCAGCTATGCAGATGACACCACCCTTATGGCAGAAAGTGAAGAGGATCTAAAAGGCCTCTTGATGAAGATGAAAGAGGAGTGTGACAAAGTTGGCTTAAAGCTCAACATTCAGAAAATGAAGATCATGGCATCTGGTCCCATCACGTCATGGGAAATAGATGGGGAAACAGTAGAAACAATGTCAGACTTTATTTTATTGGGCTCCAAAATCACTGCAGATGGTGACTGCAGCCATGAAATTAAAAGACGCTTACTCCTTGGAAGAAAAGTTATGACCAACCTAGATAGTATATTCAAAAGCAGAGACATTACTTTTCTGACTAAGGTCCGTCTAGTCAAGGCTATGGTTTTTCCTGTGGTCATGCATGGATGTGAGAGTTGGGCTGTGAAGAAGGCTGAGCACCAAAGAATTGATGAGTTTGAACTGTGGTGTTGGGGAAGACTCTTGAGAGTCCCTTGGACTGCAAGGAGATCCAACCAGTCCATTCTGAAGGAGATCAGGCCTGGGATTTCTTTGGAAGGACTGATGCTAAAGCTGAAGCTCCAGTACTTTGGCCACCTGATGCGAAGAGTTGACTCATTGGAAAAGACTCTGATGCTGGGAGGGATTGGGGGCAGGAGGAGAAGGGGACGACCGAGGATGAGATGGCTGGATGGCATCACGGACTCTATGGATGTGAGTCTGAGTGAACTCCGGGAGTTGGTGATGCACAGGCAGGCCTGGCGTGCTGCGATTCATGGGGTGGCAAAGAGTCGGACACGACTGAGCGACTGAACTGAACTGAACTGAAAGCCAGGTGAGTTTTGGTTTTTTTTTCTAATCTTTGGCCTCATCACATGGCACGTGGGATCTTAGTTCCCCACCAGGGATTTAAATCATGCCCCCTGCACCAGAAGTGTTGAGTATAAACCACTGGACTACCAAGGAAGTCCCTTTGTTGCAATGAATTTTGCAAGGAAGGAGGAGAGACCTTGATAAGGTATAAGATATATGATATAAGATGAAGAGAATTTTATTTATTCAATTTCTAAGTCATCTCACTTTAATTTGGGATGGCTGCTATAATTAATACTGTCTATATATTCCCAAAAATTGACTTAAATTTTAAAATGTTGCAAGGCTTGAATCTCATGATGATTTAATACAAACATATTTACTTTCCTTTCTATTAGCCTCTTTCAATAGCATAGTATGTTAAATTAATAATTATTATTGATGCCTTATCTGACTTTTTAAATGACCAACTTAAATCTTCATTAATGGGATGACAAGAATTTTATCAATCTATACCTCAACAACAGTTCCATATAGGAATATGTAAATGATTCTTATGCTAAAAAGGTCTCCCCAAAGATGATTAAACAAAAATAGATTACTAGTTTAAAATAAATTTCCTTAAATTAAAGAAAAAAATTCTTATACTGTGGAACGTGGACAATTTTCCTTTGGAAAGTTTGAGTCCATTTTAACTTGATTTCATAAGAAGACCTGTTTTTAAATGTAATAACTAATTCATCTATTTCAAAAGGCTATTAAAAAAAGTCAGTTAAGACATCTAAGTATATCTTCAAAAAGGCCTTATAAACAGACAGTACCAAAGTAAGATTATTTTTCATAATTATATGAACAATTCTTTGTCTCATTCACCATTCACCAATACAGTATACTAACACATATATATGGAATTTAGGAAGATGGCAATGACGACCCTGTATGCAAGACAGTGAAAGAGACACAGATGTGTATAATGGACTTTTGGACTCAGAGGGAGAGGGAGAGGGTGGGATGATTTGGGAGAATGACATTCTAACATGTATACTATCATGTGAATTGAATCGCCAGTCTATGTCTGACGCAGGATGCAGCATGCTTGGGGCTGGTGCATGGGGATGACCCAGAAAGATGTTATGGGGAGGGAGGTGGGAGGGGGTTCATGTTTGGGAATGCATGTAAGAATTAAAGATTTTAAAATTTAAAAAATAAAAACTAAAAAAAAATAAAAATAAAATAAAAGAAGTCCAGAAAATGAAAATGAGCTTCTTTTATACTGCTTATCAGCTAAAACTACCCAGGTGGTGCTAGTGGTAAAGAAATCACCTGCCAATATAGTAGATGCAAGAGACACGAATTCCATCCCTGGGTCAGGAAGATGCCCTGGAAGAGGGCACGGCAACCCACTCCAGTATTCTTGTCTGGGAAATCCCATGGACAGAGGAGCCTGGCAGGCTACTGTCTGTGGGGTCAAAAGGGTTGGACAAGACTGAGCGCACGTTGCTATCAGCTAAAACTAATGTACATGTGTTTAGCAATGATTTGCTTTCTTAAAAACTGGACTTTCACAAATGAGTATGAATAGCAAACCAGTTGTTTATCCAAGAAAAATGAAAAAGATGATCTTTCTCACCACAACTATTTTGCAATTTGGCATTTCCTAGCAGCAAAGGAATTATTTTAGCAATAGCCACACTTGAAGGCATATTATCTTGGTTAATTATGTTAGACAGTGTTAGTTTATTCCTTACAATAAGCTTTGATTTTGCTTTGCTAATCTTTAATTAATTTTTAAGTAGCAGTATCAGGGTTAGTTGTGTCCGACTCTTTGTGACCCCATGGACTGTAGCCCACCAGGCTCCTCTGTCCATGGAATTCTCCAGGAAGGGATCCTAGAGTGGGTTGCCATTTCCTTCTGGTCTACAATATTTTTAGTTTATGACGTGTTGTTGATGTCAACTACTATGATTAGGCAAGTACGAGTTGCCAAGGCCAACATGAAGAATAAACTTCATTTTTAAAATAATGTCTAGGGATAACAAGCATCTTTTAAATAAAGTCTTAATATTTGAATCAGCAATTAATATTTGCTTCTTTTTCATTCTAAATAGATTCTACATTGTTTTAGTTGCAACACAAAATCAAAATTTTAGATAGTTTAAATGATAATGTTAGTAAATGGTTATTTACAACCACTCAAAATTTAAATACTCTTAAACAGATGCAAGTAAGTTAAAGATCTTGCTATTGATTTGCCAGTTGTCTGACACTTAAGTGGTCTTCCTATAACAGCAAAAATGATGGCATATTACATTCAAGATTAGGTAATAAAAGATGGGCACTTCTATCTTGCCTGCATATTCTCTCTCTCTTGCTCTCCTATCATGCTAATTCTGATGGAACAAGCTGTCATATTGTGACCTGCCCTAAAGAGAGAACCACATGGTAAGGACCTAAAGGGGGTCTCTAACCAGTGAAGTAATGAGGTGACCAGAAAAACAGCAGTTGGGAAACTAACTCTATCAAAATATACGTAAGTGAGATGGCCAACAAACGCATGGGAACTTTTTTATGAAGTGATGTAAGAGGGTTATCTGAAATAAGAGGGAAATTTCTGACACCAGATGTAGCCAGGTGTGTCTCATACTGCACCCAATGAACTGAGGAAGCAGGTGGATGCGAGAGGTGTGTGCACATGTGCATTTGTATATTTTGATGCTGTTGGGTTTAGCCAGGGAGTTTTCTAGTTTACCTAGTATTCCTCAAAGATGAAAGTTGGTCCATAATACATCAGTCACATTTGAAAAAATTTATGTCTTAAAAATAATTATGGAAGCAAAACTGACTGTAATATCTTTCTATTCATGTTTCTGAATCATCAGTTTTGACAGCTAATGTAAACCTCAGTCTTTTTGACTCATTTCCTCATTTTGCTTCCTTGTATGACTCATTCTACAACAGAAGAGCAATTCTCATCTTTTCAAATTTTATTTAAGCTCTGGTGATCTAATAGATCTAGGCTTAGCAATAAAGCACTTTTTTTACCAGTATTTCTCTGACCTTGAACCTGCCTTGTTCCTGAATACATGATTTTGCCTTATACGCAGTTCTAGTAATTGGTTTCTTTGTTTCCACATATTTTGAACCACACACAAAATGATAATTTCACTAAGACTCAGTGTAGGCAAGAAACATCTCCAGGGAGATTATATAAAATTGTCTTGTAAAGGAAAATAAGGATATTGCCTTTGAATGAAATGGATGTGCCTTGCCACTAATATAGAAAGCAGAGAGCTAACTGCAAGATGATTAAATTCACCTACCACACACTAAAGATGGAACTTATCTAAAAATGGTCCTGTTATTAATTATTGCGGGAAAAAAGGGTAACAAATCAATTCAAAATATGCCATTATCATCTTCATAATAAATAATCTGTAGTACTTTACTGAGATTAAGATTTTTTAAACAAACAATAAAAGACAATAGACTGGAAATATAATGATTCAAAATGTTGCCATTGACTTTCTTTGAGCTGATTCATACAAAAAAAATTTTTTAATATTTCTAACTTAATTTTATCTTCTTGGTTCATTTATCTCCATTTATTTGGCTTAAAAATTCAAATTAGAAAAAAACAATTAAGATGCTTAATGTAAAGTTCACAACTGTTCATTGAGTACAATTTTGTCTATTCACTGTCTTGGTCCACTGGCTCTCTGGCAGTGTCCCACAGTTAGAGCTCTGCAATTGTACCCTGTCTCAATTTGCTATGGAATCAACTGGGTTAAAATTAAGGTCAGCACTTATAGCCACTTGGATGAGAACCAGGAAGTGTAAATGGACCATCATTGAAGGTGATTCTTTCATAAGGCGGCTGAGGAAAGCATCATAGTTAATGTTTTACATTCAGTTCAGTTCATTTCATTTCAATCACTCAATCGTGTCTGACTCTTTGCAGTCCCATGGACTGCAACACGCCAGACTTCCCCGTTCATCACCAGCTCCTGGAGCTTGTTCAAACTCACTTCCATTGGGTTGATGATGCCATCCAACCATCTCATCCTCTGCCATCCCCCTCTCCTGCCTACAATCTTTCACAGCACCAGTGTCTTTTCCAGTGAGTCAGGTCTTTGCATCCGGTGGCCAAAGGATTGGAGCTTCAGCTTCAGCATCAATCCTTCCAGTGAATATTCAAGATTGATTTTCTTTAGGATGGACTGGTTGGATTTCCTTGCAGTCCAAGGGACTCTCAAGAGTCTGCTACAACACCACAGTTCAAAAGCATCAATTCTTTGGCACTCAGCTTTCTTTATGGTCCAGCTCTAACATCCATACATGGCTACTGGGAAAACCATAGCTTTGACTAGGTGGACATTTGTCAGCAGAGTAATGTCTCTGCTTTTTAAAATGCTGTCTAGGTGGGTCATAGCTTTTCTTCCAAGGAGCAAGTGTCTTTTAATTTCATAGCAGTCACCATCTGCAGTGATTTTGGAGCCCCCAAAATAGTCTTTCAGTGTTTCCATTGTTTCCCCATCTGTTTGCCATGAAGTGATATGACCAAATGCCATTTTAGCTTTATGAATGTTGAGTTTTAAGCCAGCTTTTTCACTCTCCTCTTTCACATTCATCAAGAGGCTCTTTAGTTCCTCTTCGCTTTCTGCCATAAGGGTGGTGTCATCTGCATATCTGAGGTTATTGATATTTCTCCTGGTAATCTTGATTCTAGCAAGCACTTCATCCAGTCCAGCATTTCACATGATGTACTCTGCATATAAGTTAAATAAGCAAGGTGACGATATACAGCCTTGATGTACTTCTTTCCTGAAATGGAACTAGTCCATTGTTCCATGTCTGGTTTTAACTGTTGCTTCTTGACCTTAAACTGCATAAACATCATAATACCTGTAAGGCTTTATGCCACTGCTTTCAGGATGTTGATTTTTTAAAATTTGGTTTAATTTTTATAATTTTTGCTACATTATATAACTCTTTAATTATTTTCTCTTTAATAGCAATTGTTTTTTCATCATGGGTATTGTGTATACTCATACTGAATTTATTTTAATTCTCTTTAAAATTCACTTCCTCATTTTGAGCCTGGATCTTGGAACATGGATTTAATAAGGACATAATATTCTAATTCAAACTTTTAATCATTTTAAACAATCTAGTCTCTGATCATAGCTTGTGTGTTGATATTAATATAACATTTGAAAAAAAATAACTTTACTGTATTATTCTGAATACATTCCCAAGTATACCTCTTGAGAACTTTAATAAGTTATGTGACAAAACGTTTATTAGAAAAACTATCAAGAAAAGCAAGAGAGCATCTTTAGCGCTGCAATAAGCGTCAACTCAGTACCTTCCCTGAGAAAACTGCTATTGATTCATGCATGATCTTTCAGCAATTGTTATTTCATTTTTTCATCTGGTTTTTGATGTTCAAAATGTCCCCTTTCATTTCAATGACATTCAGATAATCTAAAAATGGTATACCATGTGATAGCTAGTAATAAACATGGATGAAGGTCCTTTCTCATGTATCTGGACACCCAAACACTCTTGAGAAAATTTTAGGTGCACAGTACTTCAGATATAATGAGATTTCACAAAAGAAAAATAGTTTACCTCAAATCATTCTATTCTTTAAAAATTCTATCAGGGGAAGCAGGAATTTTATGAAGCAAGCTAAGAAATGAGGGATGATTTATCTTGGTGAGTCCTTCGGGTGATTATGATGAATGCTATTAAGACTGAAGACTACAAATAATAACATAATAAATGAGTGTTTTATGAAAGTGAAGAGTAAAGGAGGTACTTGAGGAATTGAATAATGTATAATAGACTATCTGGGCTATCTTTTTCTCCTTAAAAGTAAATTTTAATTAAGAATTAAAGCTGTAATGGGCATTCTAAGCAATTATGTTCATTGAATTTAAATGAAAAATATGTACGTCTCCAAAACCATTTTCCTATGAAGTAGAAAAAACAACTTTGAAAAATGGAAAAAGGAAGAAGAAAATACCGTAAAAAATCATTAAAATGAAATAAATTAAGTCAAGCTACATTAACTTGCTTGAATTCCTAGTTACTTTTCCTTGTTTGCAAAGCTTGCCTCATATTACTATTTTCCCTGGTAATATGAGCATTTCTTGAAAAATTTTCTCCTGGGAAAAAAGTAATAATGCCCAAACAACCAAGGAGGAAATTATGGAGTGATACAGTACGCATAATATTTTAAATAGTCTCAAATTTAAAAATATGCAACTGTAAATAAGAACCTGTTGGCTGCTTACCACTGTCTTTGCTGGGCTGAGTGTCAAGTGCACCTATTACACAGAACCTGTAGAATTTTGGAACCTGTAGCCTACACATAAATTGGTACATACTTTTAAAATTTTCCTTTAATTGACAGTATAAGAGTTCTCTGTTATTAATACAGATAGTTCTTTATAAGATATGATTATAGCTCTGGTCAAACTGCATGCTACTTTTTGCTGCTGCTGCTAAGTCGCTTCAGTCATGTCCAACTCTGTACGACCCCATAGACGGTAGCCCACCAGGCTCCCCCGTCCCTGGGATTCTCCAGGCAAGAACGCAGGAGTGGGTTGCCATTTCCTTCTCCAATGCATGAAAGTGAAAAGTGAAAGTGAAGTTGCTCAGTCGTGTCCAACTCCTAGCGACCCCATGGACTGCAGCCTACCAGGCTCCTCTGTCCATGGGATTTTCCAGGCAAGGGTACTGGAATGGGGTGCCATTGCCTTCTCGCATGCTACTCTTTAATTCATGTCAATGATAATAATAGGCACAAAATGTACATTACTAATCAATGTTGGAACAATAAGGTTATATTCTGTGTTTCTTGATTCTTTATATATATATATGTATACCTATACTAAAATGTGTTTATAGACTAGATAGTAAGATTTGGACTTTGGAGCTAAATTTTCAGATGTTAAACATTGGTTTTCTGAGAAAACCACATAACATCTCTGTGCCTCAGTTTCCTTGTCAACAAATTGAGGTAGCTGTGAGGATTAAATCATTATTTCATATAAAATGTTTAAAACATTGTTTGATACTAATTCACTTCTCAACAACTAGTCATTGATTTATAAGATATTTTTTAAAAGTGTTACTTTGAATGGGAAAGACCTGCTATTTATCAATAACATGCAAATCATTCAATAAAGGTTGATTTTTAGAACTAAATAATTGATTTCAAGTGTAAAAAATACCACCAAGAGAAAAATCATATTTTAATTAAAAAATTTTATTGAGATATAATTGACCAATATGGATTATTTTCTGATTTCTTTAAAAATTACGAGATTGAATTTTGTGGGAGAAATGTTTTAGGCAGATGATTTCAGCACCAGTTTTATGAAGAAGTATGGCTAAAAATTCATGTTGGGAAGAAATAGGTATTTATAACTTATATGCACTAAGCTTATCAAGCTTTCCCAGGTAAAGAATCCACTGCAATGCAGGAGACACAGGAGATATGGGTTTGATCACTGGTAGGGAAGATCCCCTGGAAGAGGGCATGGCCACCCACTCCAATATTCTTGCCTGGAGAATCCCACAGAAGAGGAACCTGGTGGGCAATGGTCCATAGCGTCACAGAGTCAGACACAAATGAAGCAACTTAGCACACACGCATGCATGCACTGAGTTACCAGAAATTAACTCTGAATGGAGAAACACACTTTCCTCTAATTGCTTCCAGGCAGGTATCCTCTGTTGCTGCCTTTGGTCTTTGACATGGGAGGTGGAGAATTCTCCAGACTTCATCTCCAGTTGTGCAACAGAGGCTGGGCTGCTGGATCGTGCATGCACACCTCTCATCACTCAAAGCTGTCTATCCACTCTAGATCAGCTTTTTTACAGAAGGGAAAGAGGGAGCCCTGATGCAATTCCATTTGAAGAACAATGAAAACTTTTGAAACAATTGAAATCAGAATGAATGAGCTCTCGTTGGATCTTTACCTCAAAAAAAAAAAAAAAGTATGGTAAAAAATGTGAACATTGAAAAGTTCATTGATTCTGTGTATCATCAAGCCTGGTGAAATATGTACAGTGTTTCTGAATTTTGTATAAGGAATATGATCTCTTTGAGAAAAAAGGTTTATCTTAAATCAAAATGTTCTTATTATTATGCTACTCAGAGAAGCCATGGGCTCTGCCTGGCTTCCATCTTTCTGCATCCAGTGTGCAGAAAAATGCTTCCAGGCACAAAAACAGGACAATCATTTGACAGATTTCAATTATTTCACTTCTCTCAAGAACTGCAGTCATGCACTCCCATTGTCTAAGTTTGATAACAGTTATTTTTAATATGTTTTCCAGCTTCCTGTTTGTGCTGGCAAGTTCAGTTCAGTAACTAGCCCCATCATAGCTGGATGTAGAGATCTGAATTTAAAAACAGGAATATGAAACAAGTTAAAATAAACAAACCTCACTCAAAAAGAAAAGTATACCAGACATAAAAATGTTCAGTACAGTTCAGTTCAGTCACTCAGTCGTGTCTGACTCTTTGCGACCCCATGAATCACAGCACGCCAGGCCTCCCTGTCCATCACCAACTCCCAGAGTTCACTCAGATTCACGTCTATCGAGTCAATGATGCCATCCAGCCATCTCATCCTCAGTCGTCCCTTCTTCTCCTGCCCCCAATCCCTCCCAGCATCAAAGTCTTTTCCAATGAGTCAACTATTCACATGAGGTGGCCAAAGTACTGGAGTTTCAGCTTAGCATCATTCCTTCCAAAGAAATCCCAGGGCTGATTTCCTTCAGAATGGACTGGTTTGATCTCCATGCAGTCCAAGGGACTCTCAAGAGTCTTCTCCCACACCACACTTCAAAAGCATCAATTCTTCGGTGCTCAGCCTTCCTCACAGTCCAACTCTCACATCCATACATGACTACTGGGAATACTAAAAAGAATGTTTACTCATCTTTCCTCTCAAACTTATATCTTAGGCAGTAACTATTATTAAAAAAAATCAGGAAACAATATTTTGTGAAATATTTGACAAGTGAAGATGTCCTAACCACATGAATCAGGAAACATTAAAATGATACTATTTCTGAAGGATAAGCCCTAAAGCAAACCATCCTTTCTTACATTTTAAAACATAATTGATTGTATTAATATAAAAATTTTCATTTATTCTGGATTATGCCCTTTAATTTTTCTTTATGATATGTGCTATTTTTTATATCAACTGGATTTAAGTATTTTCACCCAATTTACTAATTTAGTAGCATCAAGTTATTTTTTTTTTAATGTGTATGACATAGTTTTAACAATGGTATGAAGTGAAGTGCAGTGAAAGCCGCTCAGTCGTGTCTGACTCTTTGTGACCTTATGGAATACACAGTCAGTCAGTTCAATCTCTCAGTCATATCTGACTCTTTGCAATCCCATGAACTCCAGCACGCCGGAGTTCCAGGCCTCCCTGTCCATCACCAACTCCCGAAGTTCACTCAGACTCACGTCCATCAGTAGGTAATGCCATCCAGCCATCTCATCCTCTGTTGTCCCCTTCTCCTCCTGCCCCCAATCCCTCCCACCATCAGGGTCTTTTCCAATGAGTCAACTCTTCACATGAGGTGGCCAAAGTATTAGAGTTTCAGCTTTAGCATCAGTCCTTCCAATGAACACTCAGGACTGATCTCCTTTTGAATGGATGGGTTGAATTTCCTTGCAATCCAAGGGACTCTCAAGAGTCTTCTCCAACACCACAGTTCAAAAGTATCAATTCTTTGGTGCTCAGCTTTCTTCACAGTCCAACTCTCACATCCATACATGACCACTGGAAAAACCATAGCCTTGACTAGACGGACGTTTGTTGGCAAAGTAATATCTCTGCTTTTGAATGTGTTGTCTAGGTTGGTCATAACTTTTCTTCCCAGGAGTAAGCGTCTTTGAATTTCATGGCTGCAGTCACCATCTGCAGTGATTTTGGACCCCCAAAAATGAAGTCTGACACTATTTCCATTGATTCCCCACCTATTTCCCATGAAGTGATGGGACTGGATGCCATAATCTTCATTTTCTGAATGTTGAGCTTAAAGCCAACTTTTTCACTCTCCTCTTTCACTTTCATCAAGAGGCTTTTTAGATCCTCTTCACTTTCGGCCATAAGGGTGGTGTCATCTGCATATCTGAGGTGATTGATATTTCTCCCGGCAATCTTGATTCCAGCTTGTGTTTCTTCCAGTCCAGCGTTTCTCATGATGTACTTTGCATAGAAGTTAAATAAGCAGGGTGACAATATACAGCCTTGACGTACTCCTTTTCTTATTTGGAACCAGTCTGTTGTTCCACATCCAGTTTTAACTGTTGCTTCCTGACCTGCATACAGATTTCTCAAGAGACAGGTTAGGTGTCTGTTATTCCCATCTCTTTCAGAATATTCCACATATCATTGTGATCCACACAGTCAAAGGCTTTGGCGTAGTCAATAAAGCAGAAATAGATGTTGTTCTGGAACTCTCTTGCTTTGTTGATGATCCAGCGGATGTTGGCAATTTGATCTCTGGTTCCTCTGACTTTTCTAAAACCAGCTTGAACAGCTGGAAGTTCATGGTTCACATATCCCTGAAGGCTGGCTTGGAGAATTTTGAACATTTCTTTGCTAGCATGTAAGATGAGTGCAATTGTGAGGTAGTTTGAGCATTCTTTAGCATTGCATTTCTTTGGGATTGGAATGAAAACTGACCTTTTCCAGTCCTGTGGCCACTGCTGAGTTTTCCAAATTTGCTGGCATATTGAGTGCTATGGACTACACAATCCACGGAATTATCCAGGCCAAAATACTAGAGTGAGTATCCATCCTCTTCTTTAGGGGATCTTCCCAACCCAGAGATCAAACCCAGGTCTCCCACATTGCAGGCCAATTCTTTACCAGCTGAGCCACTGGGGCAGTAAATACTCACTATTTTCCATTTTGATAAATTTTATAATCACTCAATATGTCTCTCAAGATAACAGGTTACCTGCATCACATACATAAAGATGAAATTAGATAAATTATTTTGAAGAGTGAAGATAAAAATAATTTAATTTTAAATTAGATTTTAAGTTTCAAGTCATCTTCTCCAGAAGTCATAATAAGTAAATAATAAACAATCTGAAGTAGAAAGATAACAACAGGATGAGACAGGCTTAAGGCACATTTAATGTATAACTTAGGTATTCCCAGAAAGGGATTGGAAACAAGAAGCCCAGTAGAGTGCAGTAGTTTTAATCATATGTTTAAGTGTCACAGGCTTCCCAGGTGGCTCAGGTGGTAAAGATCCCACCTGCCAATGCAGGAGAAGTAAGATATTTGGGTTCAATCCCTGGATCAGGAAGATCCCTGGGAGAAGGGCATGGCAACCCACTCTGGTATTCTTTCCTGGAGAATCCCTTAGACAGAGGAGCCTGGTGGGCTTCAGTCCATAGGATCTCAAAGAGTTGGACACAACTGAAGCAACAGAATGGGAAAGACTAGAGATCTCTTCAAGAAAATTAGAGGTACCAAGGGAACATTTCATGCAAAGATGGGCTTGATAAAGGACAGAAATGGTATGGACCTAACAGAAGCAGAAGATATTAAGAAGAGGTGGCAAGACTACACAGAAGAACTGTACAAAAAAAGATCTTCATGACCTGGATAATCATGATGATGTGATCACTCATCTAGAGCCAACATCTTGAAATGTGAAGTCAAGTGGGTTTTAGAAAGCATCACTACGAACAAAGCTAGTGGAGGTGATGGAATTCCAGTTGAGCTGCTTCAAATCCTGAAAGATGATGCTGTGAAAGTGCTGCACTCAATATGCCAGCAAGTTTGGAAAACTCAGCAGTGGCCACAGGACTGGAAAAGGTCCGTTTTCATTCCAATCCCAAAGAAAGGCAATGTCAAAGAATGCTCAAACTATTGCACAATTGCACTCATCTCACATGCTAGTAAAGTAATGCTCAAAATTCTCCAAGCCAGGCTTCAGCAATACATGAACTGTGAACTCCCTGATATTCAAGCTGGTTTTAGAAAAGGCATGGGAAGCAGAGATCATATTGCCAACATCTGCTGGATCATCAAAAAAGCAAGAGAGTTCCAGAAAACATCTATTCCTGCTTTATTGACTATGCCAAAGCCTTTGACTGTGTGGATCACAATAAACTGTGGAAAATTCTGAAAGAGATAGGAATACCAGACCACCTGACCTGCCTCTTGAGAAATCTGTATGCAGGTCAGGAAGCAACAGTTCGAACTGGGCATGGAGCAACAGACTGGTTCCAAATAGGAAAAGGAGTACATCAAGGCTGTATATTGTCACCCTGCTTATTTAACTTCTATGCAAAGTACATCATGAGAAACGCTGGACTGGAAGAAACACAAGCTGGAATCAAGATTGCCGGGAGAAATATCAATCACCTCAATTATGCAGATGACACCACCCTTATAGCAGAAAGTGAAGAGGAGCTAAAAAGCCTCTTGATGAAAGTGAAAGAGGAGAGCGAAATAGTTGGCTTTAGTCTCAACATTCAGAAAACAAAGATCAAGGCATCCGGTCCCATCACTTCATGAGAAATAGATGGGGAAACAGTGGAAACTCAGTCAGACTTTATTTTATTGGGCTCCCAAATCACTGCAGATGGTGACTGCAGCCATGAAATTAAAAGACACTTACTCCTTGGAAGAAAAGTTATGACCAACCTAGATAGCATATTCAAAAGCAGAGACATCACTTTGCTGACTAAGGTCCGTCTAGTCAAGGCTATGGTTTTTCCTGTGGTCATGTATGGTCTTCAGTTGGACTGTGAAGAAGGCTGAGCGCTGAAGAACTGATGCTTTTGAACTGTGGTGTTGGAGAAGACTCTTGAGAGTCACTTGGGTTACACGGAGATCCAACCAGTCCATTCTGAAGGAAATCTGTCCCGGGTGTTCTTTGCAAGGAATGAAGCTAAAGCTGAAGCTCCAGTACTTTGGCCACCTCATGCGAAGAGTTGACTCATTGGTAAAGACTCTGATGCCGGAAGGATTGGGGGCAGGAGGAGAAGGGGACGACAGAAGATGAGATGTCTGGATGGCATCACTGACTCGATGGACGTGAGTCTGAGTGAAACCCGGAGTTGGTGATGGACAGGGAGGCCTGGCGTGCTGCGATTCATGGGGTCGCAAAGAGTCAGACATGACTGAGCGACTGAACTGAACTGAACTGAACTGAACTGAACTGAAGCAACTTAGCATGCATGCATGCCTGCCTAAGTGTTATATAAAGCCACATTAGATTTTCAGCTTTGCCATTAAACAACTATAAGATCATATGCAATTGTTTTAACCTAATTTATCATCTTTTACTAATTTTAAGAATTGGAATATATGTGGTTATTAAATGAGATAATGTTTTCAAAACATCTAGTGCTTCCTAGATCATAGTCAATGTTCAATAAATGATATATATTACATTTGTAACAATGATGCTAATGGTATGATGGGGATGGTGATTAGACAATAAAGCCTTCAGCTTAGGATAACTGTGATGCAGGAAAACAAAAATAGTCTGGAATTTTAGAAATATGATTACTTAATATCTGTAGGACATCTGGATTCATTTAGGGGGAAATTAGGCTGGAGGTAAAAATTTAACGTCACCATTGATTAAATAATATGGGGAGATATTATTCAAGGCAAGTGTGTTATAAATGAGATTTTTTTTTAATGACAAGAAATAAGTCTTGAGAATAATTGTATTTAAACAGGGGAAAGAGTTCTCAAGGAGTAGGAAAGAAAAAGAAAACACAATTGAGAAATCTAAGAAAAAAATGTTTCAATTAAAAGATCAACATGCCAAGTGGTGACGACATCTCAAGAGAGTGAAGACTGAGAGAAAAACCTTTGGATTTTGTATTTAATAGATCCAATTAATCCTCATAGGAGTTAGTTTTTGGGTGGGGGTTGAAAAAATAAATTGATACAGTTGAGAACAAAATAAAAACTAATAAAGAGAAGAGAGAGAACATAGACTAATCTTGAAAGCACCCTTTTATTAGCCCATTTTTCATGTGAGAGTAATAGAATCAAGGTAGATGAATATACTTACACAGGACCTTAGTTCATAAGTAGTGGAGCCAATACTAAAAACTGCTATTTTCAGAGCAAGTAAAATCACAACCCTTCAGTTCAGTTCAGTTCGGTCGCTCAGTCATGTCCGACTCTTTGCGACCCCATGAATCACAGCATGCCAGGCCTCCCTGTCCATCACCGACTCCCGGAGTTCACCCAAACTCATATCCATCGAGTCGGTGAGCCATCCAGCCATATCATCCTCTGTCATCCCCTTCTCCTTCTGCCCCCAATCCCTCCCAGCATCAGGGTCTTTTCTAATAAGCCAACTCTTCACATGAGGTGGCCGAAGTATTGGAGTTTCAGCTTTAGCATCAGTCCTTCCAATGAACACCTAGGACTGATCTCCTTTAGAACAAGGGACTCTCAAGAGTCTTCTCCAACACCACAGTTCAAAAGCATCAATTCTTCGTTGCTCAGCTTTCTTCACAGTCCAACACTCACATCCATACATGACCACTGGAAAAACCATAGCCTTAACTAGACTGACCTTTGTTGGAAAAGTAATGTCTCTGCTTTTGACTATGCTATTAAGGTAGGTCATAACTTTCCTTCCAATGAGTAAGCGTCTTTTAATTTCATGGCTGCAATAACCATCTATAGTGATTTTGGAGCTCCCCAAAATTAAGTTTGACACTGTTTCCACTGTTTCCTCGTCTATTTCCCATGAAGTGATGGGAACAGATGCCATGATCTTAGTTTTCTGAATGTAGAGCTTTAAGCCAAGTTTTTCACTCTCCTCAAGAGACTTTTTAGTTCCTCTTCACTTTCTGCCGTAAGAGGCTGCCTGGAATGCAGGAGACCTTGGTTCGATCCCTGGGTGGAGAAGATCCCCTGGAGAAGGAAATGGCAACCCACTCCAGTACTCTTGCCTGGAGAATCCCATGGAGGGAGGAACCTGGTAAGCTACAGTCCATGTGGTCGCAAAGAGTCCGACACAACTGAGCGACTTCATTTTCACTTTCACTTTCACTTTCTGCCAAAAGGATGGTGTCACCTGCATATCTGAGGTTACTGATATTTCTCACAACCCTTAGCCATATATTTATTTGAGATTAATATTTCAAAAATTAATTTATCTGCATATAATAAAAACCAAATTAATTTCTCTTGGATTTTAGACAAGCTTTTGATCTATTTTGCTAGACGTTAGCTCTAGTGAAAAATAAATAGTTTTCAAGGAGACAAATTGTTGTAAAAGGCTATCAAAATCTCACACTCTAGTAAATCATTAACCCAGAAGATTGTTACACTGTGGGTGCCTCCTTAGAGGAAAAAAATTGTCTTGTAAACAAGAAACTCGACATCATTAGCCAAAAATAACTGTTTCCATAATTCTTAATAGTATGTCAGTTTTGTATTTGCCCCTTGACCTGCCCAGTACAATTAAATTGGACCTATTGTTTTAGGGGGTCATAAAAGAAATTATTCCTGACTTCTGTTTCTCTCTGGTTTTCCTCCAGCTCAGAAAGCAGTTGGTTATCCAACCACTGTAATTATGATAATAGGATAATTTCCTTAGAATTAATCCAAGAAATTACATGAGTAAAGCTCACAGATGGTTTGGAGGAGGCATTCACTGGCTGAACTGTTTTAGGATAACTCTAATTAATCAGTACTGTGCAAGACCAAACAGTCAATAATCTCCAAGGCACAAAAGTGCCAGAAAGTGACTTATCTCTAAGGTGCTTTCATTTCCCAGGGCCATCACTAAGCATATTATGTATTGTTCATTATGCAGAGAAATGAGGGAAGATGATGTGATGGAAGTGGAGATCTATTTTCTCAACAAAGTTTTATAGATAGGTAACAGATCATCCTAAAGGAGATCAGTCCTGGGTGTTCATTGGAGGGACTGATGTTGAAGCTGAAACTCCAATAATTTGGCCACTTGATGCAAAGAACTGACTCATTTGAAAGGACCCTGATGCTGGGAAAGATTGAGGATAGGAGGAGAAGGGGGTAACAGCGGATGAGATGGTTGGATGGCATCACCAACTCAATGGACAAGAGTTTGAGCAAACCTGGCGTGCTGTGGTCCATGGGGTTGTGAAGAGTCGAACACGACTGAGTGACTGAACTGAACTGGATTGAACAGATCAGATACGAATATGTATATTATTATCTTTCTGATACTCAGGTCTTTTGCATCCTTAAAAACACAGCAGAACCTAGGAATTAACACTTTAGTGTGTAAGATAGGGCACAATATTAGTCAGTTGATGATGTGTCTACAGTTAAGAAATGTTAATGGTAATCTATCTAGTCAAGGCTATAGTTTTTCCAGTAGTAATGTATGGATGTGAGAGTTGGACTGTGAAGAAGGCTGAGCACCGAAGAATTGATGCTTTTGAACTGTGGTGTGGGAGAAGACTCTTGAGAGTCCCTTGGACTACAAGAAGATCCAACCAGTCCATTCTGAAGGAGATCAGCCCTGGGATTTCTTTTGGAAGGAATGATGCTAAAGCTGAAACTCCAGTACTTTGGCCACCTCATGCGAAGAGTTGACTAATTGGAAAAGACTCTGATGCTGGGAGGGATTGGGGGCAGGAGGAGAAGGGGACGACCAAGGATGAGATGGCTGGATAGCATCACTGACTCGATGGACATGAATCTGAGTGGACTCTGGGAGTTGGTGATGGACAGGGAGGCCTGGTGTGCTGTGATTCATGGGGTCACAAAGAGTCAGAAATGACTGAGTGACTAAACTGAACTGAATGGTAATCCAGATCCCCTGGAGGAGGAAATGGCCACCCACCCCAGTATTCTTGCCTGGAAAATTTCATGGACAGAAGAGGGTGGCAAGCTACAGTCCATGGGGTCACAAAGAGTAAAACACAACTCAGTGACTGAGCACACATATAATGGTAATTCACACATACAAAGAATGAGATGTCAACCTTTTTCCATGTATATTTGATCTTATTAAATCCTAAGAAAAAAGAAAAAATCTATTCCCAAAGACGTCAATCCTAAATAAATGAACAGGCACACTTCCCTAAGCTATCAAAGGAAGAATTCATTCTGTAAATTCATCCAACAGGTCTAGTTGAGTGCCAGTACTTTATGCCTGGCACTGTCTTAAGCAGTAAGGATTCAGTTCAGTTCAGTCGCTCAGTCGTGTCCGACTCTTTGCAACCCCATGAATCGCAGCACACCAGGCCTCCCTGTTCATCACCATCTCCCGGAGTTCACTCAGACTCACATCCATCGAGTCTGTGATGCCATCCAGCCATCTCATCCTCGGTCGTCCCCTTCTCCTCCTGCCCCCAATCCCTCCCAGTATCAGAGTCTTTGCCAGTGAGTCAACTCTTCTCATGAGGTGCCCAAAGTACTGGAGTTTCAGTTTTAGCATCTAGTGAACATAATAGAAAAATTGCTTACTATAGAGCTTATACTGAAGTTTTCAGTCTGAGAAAAAAGGAAAAATGTAAATAGTAGAACATCAGGTGGAGATAAGTGTTATGGGAGGAAAAAGCAGGTTAAGGGAGCTAAGAAGAATACAATGGGAGTGAAATGGGTGAGTGAAATGAAGTTGTTATTCAACATGCATGTGAATTAGTCACTTAGATGAGCAGGAGAGTGAAAATGGAATTGGTGTCTGAAAAGCCTTGTGAACTCAGCTGAAGTTAAGAATCTTAACGTGTAACTAGTCATCCCATTTTTAATTTTTCAACTATGTTCCTCCTTATAGCAGAGAGTTGTAGTTCAACCAGGGATAGTACTATGGTAATATGCTAAGTGTGTTCAACCAAGAACGGCAGAGCCAAGGGATTAAAAACATATGCAAAGGAATGATTACAAGTATGGACTATAGACTCTAAACAGGAGAAGGATAGAACAGGAAGACCTAAATAGGGTGAGGGTCAGTAAGAAGACAGCAAAATCAATCACATATAGACATCAATCAAGTTAAAGAATTATTAGTGTCAGAATCCTAGAAGAGGTAAAGGAGAAACAGAAAAGGTTGGGGTGCTTAATATCTGAATATGAATTGAGTGCAATTACTAGTTATAACAGAGTCTTCAATATGAGGTTGGGAGTGGAAAGTTTACATGAGATGAAGGAACAAGATTTTTTACATGAGATGAAGGAACATGATTTTTTATAGTAGAAATTGTCAAGGAATGGAGAGATATTCTGGCATTGAATGTATTATCTAAATGGATATTAAAGTCACCAAGAATGATGGGGTACTATTGGATAGAGTTAGATACAAAAGCGAAAATCTTCACAAAATAAGGGAGACTAATAATGGAAAGGTCTATGAGCAGACTAAAACACGAGTGAAGATCAGTCTGTATACACTGATGTATATATGATGGTAAAGGACTTCAAAGCAGTGGACTTTTAGACATTGATCTTTTAATGACAACAAGAAGCCAAGACAATTCTTTACTTAAGGCCCACTGTTGAGAAAACAGTAAAAAATAAACCAGCCACAATTTGAGAGAGCTATGCAGAAGCAGTGTTTTAAGAGGAAATTGGGTGTGAAGTGTAAAAAGCCTAGGGAATAAGGGGAACAGGGAATTGATTGATTGATCAATCATTGATCTGTCATTGATTGATTATGAAATTCAGAAGATAAGTGCATGGTTTGGTGAGAAGCAAGGAGTGGAGTCACATGTTGAGTACACATACTTATTTGGGAAAGAAATGTATGAGACAGCTTAGAAGTCTTCTTGTTCTTGCTGGAAGACTAATGGTTACCAACAGAATGATCATGGAGGCAAGTTGTGCTAGTGAGGTAGCAAGTTGGGTGAGGGAGGTGGTGAAAGTATGACAGTATGAGAGTGTGGCAAGGAATCTATAGAATCTCCACCTTCACCCTAGTTGATTTAGTTGTGATGACAGTGGGAGGAATATTATTACACAGAGTAACAGTTCAGGAAACTCCACCATAGAAAACTACTCCAGAGTACAGAATACAACTTTATTATATGACTTTTGTTTACTCATGTGCCAAACAGACCAGGGATAGCACAGACCAAAACAAACTTAAATCTTATGACTAAAACTATCCTAAGATTCCAAGAACTGTTCAACACTAGAATTTTTTCAAGTGTACATTATTAAGTTAATCATGATGGTGTGATCACTCATCTAGAGCCAGACATCCTGCAATGTGAAGTCAAGTGGGCCTTAGAAAGCATCACTACGAACAAAGCTAGTGGAGGTGATGGAATTCCAGTTGAGCTATTTCAAATCCTGAAAGATGATGCTATGAAAGTGCTGCACTCAATATGCCAGCAAGTTTGGAAAATTCAGCAGTGGCCACAGGACTGGAAACAGTCAGTTTTCATTCCAATCCCAAAGAAGGCAATGCCAAAGAATGCACAAACTACCACACAATTGCACTCACCTCACATGCTAGTAAAGTAATCCTCAAAATTCTCCAAGCCAGGCTTCAGCAATACGTGAACTGTGAATTTCCTGATTTTCAAGCTGATTTTAGAAAAGGCAGAGGAACCAGAGATCAAATTACCAACATCCGCTGGATCATGGGAAAAGCAAGAGAGTTCCAGAAAAAACATCTATTCCTGCTTTATTGACTACGCCAAAGCCTTTGACTGTGTGGATCACAATAAACTGTGAAAAATTCTGAGAGAGATGGGAATACCTGACCACCTGACCTGCCTCTTGAGAAACCTGTATGCAGGTCAGGAAGCAACAGTTAGATCTGGACATGGAACAACAGACTGGTTCCAAATAGGAAAAGGAGTACGTCAAGGCTGTATATTGTCACCCTGCTTATTTAACTTCTATGCAGAGTACATCATGAGAAACGCTGGACTGGAAGAAACACAAGCTGGAATCAAGATTGCTGGGAGAAATATCAATAATCTCAGATATGCAGATGACACCATCCTTATGGCAGAAAGTGAAGAAGAACTAAAAAGCCTCTTGATGAAAGTGAAAGAGAGTGAAAGAGTGAAAAAGTTGGCTTTAACATTCAGAAAACGAAGATCATGGCATCTGGTCCCATCACTTAATGGCAAATAGATGGGGAAACAGCGGAAATAGTGTCAGACTTTATTTTGGGGGGCTCCAAAATCACTGCAGATGGTGACTGCAGCCATGAAATTAAAAGATGCTTACTCCTTGGAAGAAAAATTATGACCAACCTAGATAGCATATTCAAAAGCAGAGACATTACTCTACCAACAAAGGTCCGTCTAGTCAAGGCTATGGTTTTTCCAGTACTCATGTATGGATGTGAGAGTTGGACTGTGAAGAAGGCTGAGTGCTGAAGAACTGATGATTTTGAACTGTGGTGTTGGAGAAGACTCTTGAGAGTCCCTTGGACTGCAAGGAGATCCAACCAGTCCATTCTGAAGGAGATCAGACCTGGGATTTCATTGGAAGGAATGATCTAAAGCTGAAATCCAGTACTTTGGCCACCTCATGCGAAGAGTTGACTCATTGGAAAAGACTCTGATGCTGGGAGAGATTGAGGGGAGAAGGAGAAGGGGACGACAGAGGATGAGATGGCTGGATGGGATCACTAACTCGATGAACGTGAATCTGAGTGAACTCCAGGAGTTGGTGATGGACAGGGAGGCCTGGTGTGCTGCGATTCATGGGGTTGCAAAGAGTCAGACATGACTGAGTGACTGAACTGAACTGAACTGAAAGAAGAAATACTGTTATGTTTTTCTCAATGAAAAGTGAGAAGCATAATACAATTGAATATTAATTTATGTTTTTAAAGTCAATACAAAAACACAAGGAAAAAGAATACATTTTAATACTGGAATTCAAATGGTGTAATATTCTTAATTGATGTAATATTCTATTTGGTGCAATATTTCAATATGTAGATGATATGATTTCCTAATTAAAATATTCAAGACAGATAATGAACTATTAATGCAAATGAAGAATAAATGAATAAAGCACATTTTTGTACAGAGCAATGACCAATTAGAAAATAGCATTGAATTCAACTGATTTGAAATAGCAAAAAATGTGTTTTTTTGTATCCAGTGCATAAGTGCTAGAAATATGTGTTCAAGAAATATATGTCTGCCGGGAGCCAGCGTGAGGAATTCCACCCGTGACAAGGTTATGTGGCAAGAGCTCTGATGGCAAGGCTAATCAGACCTCAGGTTTTCCCCCTGGAATTTCCTGAGCATCCACCCCCCCCCCCCCAAAAAAAAAAAATAAGAATCTGCCTGCTTTTCCACTCTTCTGATATTCTCTGGAAAAAAGTCAACTCAGGGCTTTAGTCTTCTGCATTTGAAAGGGATGTTTCAGTTAAACCCCCTCTGATTGCTCTCTAGCTTGCCTAACAGGTTCCCTGGACTTCTTACAGCTTGTGAATTGCTTACAGTCCCCAACTGCAAGAGGCACAAAGCTTAAAAGCATCTTAAAGATACAGAGCCTTTTCCAAAGAGTTAAAAATCATATTGGTGACGGGTTTTCACTGTTGACTCAATGATTGCCTCCAGGCCTCCATATTCTTTATCTTTTAGGCACCTGGGAGGATGTTAATCAATGTAAACGGGATATGGAAAAAGATATATAGTAGTTTTGATGTTAGCAACACTAGACTTTTGAGTTAATTACTTCACTGCACTCCTCTTGTGTCCTTGCTATGTAAGAATGTAACTTTATTTACTGCTTTCTGAGAATGGCACCAGACTTTGGGAAGGTCAACACAAATAAGTCTTCTGGTTGACAAACCCTTATCAGAAAAAAAGGCTGTAAAATGTTAATTGGCCCTTTTGGCTGGAAGATGATGTAAATTACCTAAGACTTGTGTATACAATTAGGTATGCAGAGAGAAAAGCCTGGTTTTGATAAGAGTCTAGTTTGCTAACGCTGCATAACTTTGTGTTACCCATTGATCTCCATGTTTTATCAAAAGTATAAAAGGGTTTCTAAACAATAGAAGATGGAGGCAGTCACTGGACTGGTTTCCCCCGTGTGTGTGTGTGTGTGTCTCTCTCTCTCTCTCCTTTTCTCCCTTTCCCTCCCTCTGCTCTTTACTTTAATTTCAGGCTGAATTCCCATCTGGAGCGCGGAGGCTCGCCAAGTCTACTTACTTGCCCTGGCTGTTAAGACCCAAGCGAAAGGGAGCCTAAGGCAAGGCACCCTTAGATATTCAAGCAAGCGCTGGTGGCCCAACGTAGATGGTGCAAATTCCTTGTCTGGAATTTTATTGGTCTTCCACGTAATCCAAGTTATTCAGCCCTCTTCCTCCACTTAATTTTCCTACTACACTATTTCTTCCTAATCTAATCTTATATTTCTATACTAATAAATAAATAAATTTTTTCCTTGCCGACTCCATCCACCCTTCGAATTCCCTGGAACCACCAGGGCTGGACCCTGGCATATGTCATATAAAAAAAGAACTAAAAAACCTTCACTTCAGTTCAATCACTCTGCTGTGTCCGACTGTTTGTGGCCCCATGAATTGCAGCACACCAGACCTCCCTGTCCATCATCAACTCCCAGAGTTCACTCAGACTCACATCTGTCGAGTCCGTGATGCCATCCAGCCATCTCATCCATTGTCATCCCCTTCTCCTCCTGCCCCCTATCCCTCCCAGCATCAGGGTCTTTTCCATTGAGTCAACTCTTTGCATGACGTGGCCAAAGTACTGGAGCTTCAGCTTCAGCTTCAGCATAAATCCTTCCAATGAACACCGAGGACTGATCTCTTTTAGGATGGACTGGTTGGATCTCCTTGCAGTCCAGGAGACTTTCAGGAGTCTTCTCCAACACCACAGTTCAAAAGCATCAATTCTTCAGCGCTCAGCCTTCTTCACAGTCCAACTCTCACATCCATACATGACCACTGGAAAAACCATAGGCTTGACTAGACGGACTTTTGTTGACAAAGTAATATCTCTGTTTTTGAATATGCTATCTAGGTTGGTCATAACTTTCCTTCCAAGGAGTAAGCGTATTTTAATTTCATGGCTGCGATCACCATCTGCAGTGATTTTGCAGTCCAAAAAAACAAAGTCTGACACTGTTTCCACTGTTTCCCCATCTATTTCCCATGAAGTGATGGGACCAGATGCCATGATCTTCGTTTTCTGAATGTTGAGCTTTAAGCCAACTTTTTCACTCTCCACTTTCGTTTTCCTCAGGAGGCTTTTTCGTTCCTCTTCACTTTCTGCCATAAGGGTGGTGTCATCTGCATATCTGAGGTGATTGATATTTCTCCCGACAATCTTGATTACAGCTTTTGCTTCTTCCAGCCCAGTGTTTCTCATGATGTACTCTGCATATAACTTAAATAAGCAAGGTGACAATATACAGCTTTGGCGTACACCTTCTCCTATTTGGAACTAGTCTATTATTCCATGTCCAGTTCTAACTGTTGCTTCCTGACTTGCATACAGGTTTCTCAAAAAACCTTACTAATGAACAAAAATGAAAACCCAAATAACTAAACAGTTACCATGTTCATCAGTGAATATGCTCAATACTTAATGATATTATTATATCCTAAATTAAATAGTAAATTAAGAAAGGCTTATATAATTTTATTAAATAAAAAGAATAAAATTTTAAGACATATAAGCATATGTTAAAGGATAAGTTTTATAAGCATAAAATTTTAAGACATATAAGCAGATTATAGAGTTTAATGATTAAAAGAATATGGTGATTTCCAGTGTACCTCAGAGATATGGAACAAGTCAAAAACATCTAGATAATATTCCAATTAACAGCTTTTTTTAAGCCTATCATAAATCTGTAGTTACAAGCAACCCCAGATCTAGAAATATACATGTGTCTCCAAGGGGACACAGGATGTAAACTTTTGCTTATCTAAGATAGGTTCTGGTTTTCCCTCTTGAGATTTGTTGTTGGAGTTCTATTTGAAATAATTCCTTTCCTTTGACTAATTTTTCTCATGATAATGGGTTATTTTCTTCAGCCATTTTATATCTAGGGCATCCTTGGTGGCTCAGTAGTAAAGAATCCACCTGCAATGCAGGAGAAGAGAGTTCGATCCCTGGATCAGGAAGATCCCGTGAAGGAGGAAATGGAAACCTCTCCAGTATTCTTGCCTGGGAAATCTCATGGACAGAGGAGCCTGACAGGCTACAGTTCATGGGGTTGCCAAGAGTCAGACATGACCGAAGTGACTGAGTATGCATGCATATGTTATACGTAGTAAATTTTGAAGGGTGTTTTCTTTCTTTCTTTTTGTTTTAATGGGTAGTAGACTTTATTTTGGCAGTCAGTTTAGTTATTTCTGGTTCAATTTGATTCTTTCAGGTGATAACCTCTGTTGCAATGAGTGCATGCTGACCATACATTAGGGGTGATTTCACCCCACTATTACAGCTTGTCATTCTGGCATCTCCACTGAATTGACTCACTGAAGTGACCAATGAGACTCTCCTTAGTGACTGGTTAGAACCCAAAGTCATGTCATCTCAGATCTACTCAACTTATAGCTCCCAGGCACTCTTTTATCAGATTTTTTAGTTTCATTGAGTCTCAACCCATACATACACTTCTTTGTATTTAGCTAAAACTCAAGACTTACTCTTTACCCAGCTTCACTGACTGTGAACCAATGCATGCCCACTTTTGTGTTTAGCAAAGACTCAAAGATCTCCAAAGACCCCTAGGCAGATCTTTGGGACTCTTTTGTGCTGAAGGGCTCCCTCACCTCTGGACCTCTGCGTACTATTTCCCATCATCTCAGGGTCACTAAGTCCAATTTCTGTCTCTTGGACTCAGTGAGACTGTTCTACTCTGCTCAGGATCCCTTTCCTTGCCTCCATCTCCAGAATGTGCTTCCAGGAGTAAAGTCAGGGACCATCATGAAGTTCACCTAGTTGGTTGTTTCTCCTCTTCTCTCAGGGATCACAGTTTCTATAATCTCTATTTTCCAATAACTACAATGAACATTTCATGTATTTATTTTGTCCAGTTTTCCTGTTTATTCATAGCAGGAAACAAGAGCAAAGTCTCTGTTAATAATATTAATAATAACTAGTTCCTACTGTCTCATCATTGCAGAAAGCAAGAGTTTCTTCTTTAAAAAAAAAAAACTGGAAATAATTTTTAAATATTGAGACTTCTGTTGTGACTAAAAGCTGATCATGGCATGCAAATACCTTGCAACCTGGAGATTTGGAGATTTCAAGTTAGTGCTATCCTGCTCCAATAAGCATATTTCTTTGTGTTTTTAAGTTAAGCTTTCTATAAGTGAAAGAGACCCCGGTTTGATTCCAAGGGGTCTGGAAGATCCCCTGGAGAAGGGATATGTTACCCACTCCAGTATTCTTGAGCTTCCCTTATGGCTCAGCTGGTAAAGAATCTGCGTGAAACGCGGGAGACCTGGATTCACTTCCTGGATTGGGAAGATCCCCTGGAGAGGAGAAAGGCTAACCACTCCAGTATTCTGGCCTAGAGAATTCCAGAACAGTCAGACATGACTGAGTGATTTTATGGGCTTCCCTGATAGCTCAGTTGGTAAAGAATCTGCCTGCAATGTAGGAGACCCTGGTTTGAGTCTTGAGTGGGGAAGATCCGCTGGAGAAGGGATAGACTAACCACTTCAGTATTCTTGCCTGGAGAATTCCATGGACAGAGAAGCCTGGTGGGCTACAGTCCATGGGATCTCAAAAGGTTGGACACAACTGAGTGACTAACATTTTCATGCCTTTTATTCCAGAAATTTAATTCATTTTCTCTATTTAGAGTCTTTGAGTGTGCCCTGGCTTTTATGTAAGCATATTTTTAGGAATGTGATCTCTTGTAATGCTGTAAAAGTGTAGATACAATCCTTGAAATTTTTATTGCCTATTTGGAAAGTAAAAAGAAAAAGCAATGGCATTATACAAAGTTATGTGATTAAAAGTATTTTCATACCCTGATATAAGCATTTTTAACATCACTGTATATATAAATGAAAGAAATATTTGATAGATGTCAATATTGTACATGATATTTACAGAAATCAGTTTTCTTGACACAGCAGTGTATTTAGCGGCCAAACTAATTCTGAGTTTGTGTAACAAATTAGGTTTCAGATGGTTTATCTGCTCTTCCTGACTAAATGCATCATTTAAAACTGCCTCATTCAGGTACAATTTCCACTTTCAGAACTTTACCTTCTTCCCATCACCCTCATCTTCAAAAGGAAAAAAAAAAAAAATAGACAAGAACAGTCCGTGTCTCTCAAGCTGACTCTGGTGATGAGATGTCCTGGCATTTGCAAACAGTGTCAGTTTGTGTCTAATTGGGAGCACACAGAGCTTGTGAGGCAGACTGCATTACTGACCGTGACCGTTGTTGTCCTTTGACATGTAATTGCAGGTCCTCACATTAAAGAACTAGACTAGATGTCCCCACTCCTAGACTTTGAGCTGTCATATTACCTGCATTTAGACGAAGGCGTGGGGAAGAATTGCTGGCATTTCAGTTCTGAAGAGTCTCCCCATGTCTCTGCCTGCACTCTCATGCCTTAATTACCATCACACAGAGAGTTTCTTCCAGGCATAGACTGCCACTGAATGGCACTTCAACAGTCAAGCAGCAGTCTGCATCCCTGCTTCTGCTCTTTGGAAACCACCACGAAGGGTACAGAAACCCATGTTTGCTGCTTGAGTCCCTGCATACTAAGATGGGACAAAAGCTGAGAGCCAAGAGAACAAATGAAGTAGAATTTCTGCACTCTGAAATTCTCCTATAAGGGATTTTACAGAAGGGTCATATAGAATCCAAATACTTAAATTTGTCCATTTAAAACCACCCTCACTTTTCATAAATTCCTCAAACACCCTGCAAATCACCTTCATCCCCAAAGTGTTTCTTTGATCAGCATTGTTTTGGGGTTTTTTTTGGCCAACTCAATAACAACTCTCTTCCTAATCCTCTAGTGGGCCTCTGGCTTATGTTTGCTTTGTTTCTCCCAAGATCAAGAGTGAATCAGCAATATGTTTATAACACTAGGAAATAATCTGTCTCAGTCCAGAAAATATCAGATGTCTGATATATTATTGCCTATTACTGTTAGCTATAGCTTTACTGCTTCCTAGTTTGGCACATTGTTTAATGACTAAAAGAAAATAGTACCAGAAGATTGAATGGTAAAAAATAAATTCTCTTTGCTCTGGATTCACAACAGTGTGACCTAAATAGAATATAATGGTGAGTGAATCTCCATCCTAAGTGTCACTATCATTTGTCTGGATGGCAAAAGACTCGAGTAATGTATGTAATATTTTAGATAGAAATTTAGCAGATTTTCCTTTTGTAACATATAGAGCTAACTATCACATTCTTCAAGATGTTTTTATGGACATGTACTGAATTGAGTCTACTAAAGATAATTTTTTTAAACTGCATTTTAGCCTTTAGTTATTCTACAATATTTAGCATTAATGATTAAATGACCATGTTCTAAGCCAGTGTTACTGAAGGGGGAGTTTAATGAAAATTATTATAAGAAGACATATCTCAGTGCTAGAAAGCAGTATCTTTAATGCCAAGCTTGAAATGACTCATGTTCCTTCTGGACCTAGTCTGCAGAGAATTCAAAGCAAAAGAAAACTGATTTGCTCGCCCACGAGAGAGGCAGGCAGAGCTACGGTTACACAGGATAACTGACAATATCTAAAAGGAAATGCTCCAGAGAGAGGCTTCCTACACTTCAAGTCCTAGTTTTCCATGCCTCCCTCAGTAGGATTCTATTCTCTATTCTCTTTCATTGGTAGAGAAGAGGGGCTTAAAATCACCAGGAGCCTTCCCCTCTGCAAAACATCAAGAACTACAGGAGATAACAATCCACAGGGATCCCTCACCTTTGCATTCATTACATAGCTTCTCCCCAGTCCTGAATAGGCCTTTTTGTACAGGTGAAAAAGCTTTCTATTAAAATATTCAAGGAGGATGTTGTATTTAACAAGTAGGGGACAATTTATTTGATTATGTGCTTGAGCTGTAGGTATAATTCATCAACAAAGATCCTTGCAAAGAACAGCCTTTTTCCACTTGGTACAAAATATATATAAAAACTATCTTTTAAGTTCTTCTGAGTCATTACTCTAAATCCTACTCAGCTTTTACTGTACCATGCAAGTTAAAGTTTCTGAATAACTTACATTAAAAAAGCATTCATTTATCACTCTTCCAGCCTGTATGTTTCCCCAACTAAGGAAAGTAATTTGACCACATTACTGTGGAGCTAATAAGGATGTGTCAAATTTTCTAGTTAAAATGAAACCATTTCTCATCTTTATGAATATGATCAATCATTGCATTCTTATTTTTTATCTAATTGAGGGAAACATTTTAATAATTTTAACTTCATGAGACTTGTAATCTTTTTGCTGCTACTGCTGCTAAGTCGCTTCAGTCGTGTCTGACTCTGTGCGACCCCATAGACGGCAGCCCACCAGGCTCCCCCATCCCCAGGATTCTCCAGGCAAGAATACTGGAATGGGTTGCCATTTCCTTCTCCAATGCATGAAAGTGAAAAGTGAGAGTGAAGTTGCTCAGTCGTGTCCGACTCTTAGCGACCCCATGGACTGCAGCCTACCAGGCTCCTCCATCCATGGGATTTTCCAGGCAAGAGTACTGGAGTGGGGTGCCAAAAAGGTGGTATTTAGCAAAGATTTCAGTTTAAGATTGCTTTTTAATGTTGTTTGTTTATTTTTAATTGTGTATTTCCCAAAGGGATGTTAGAAAATGGTCATAAAATATTGTCATGTATGTGGGTTTGTTGGGGACATATCACATTTGTTATTTTCCATATTCATATGGAAATTCCTATTCAAGTTGTTTAATAATATTAATGGTCAACATTTATGAAAGAGTTATTAAATACTATACAATTTATGACTTGTTTTAGGTGAAAAAATTCATGTAATGCTGACAACCATCTCATGAAATAGGCATTAATACTATCTACATTTATCAGATGGAAAACAAACTGAGGGAAAAATTAAATATTTTTCCCAAACTTTTTACAGCTGATTAGTGTCAGAGACTAGATTTCAATCCATGCATTTTCTAGCCTGGAACTATGCTCACAGCTTCTATATGGTTAGAAAAAATTATACCTAGCCTTGGAGGCCAATAAATGAATTGAGGAAGTACCAGAATCCAGAGCTGAAATCAGAAAATGGTAAATGCAAAAAAGGTAACTGAAGATGGGATTGCGATGCTATACAACCAAATCTAAATTGACACTATATCTTGTTGTAAGGCAAAGGCAATGGCAACCCACTCCAGTACTCTTGACTGGGAAATCCCATGGATGGAGGAGCCTGGTAGGCTGCAGTCCATGGGGTCGTTAAGAGTCGGACACGACTGAGCGGCTTCACTTTCACTTTTCACTTTCATGCATTGGAGAAGGAAATGGCAACCCACTCCAGTGTTCTTGCCTGGAGAATCCCAGGGATGGGGGAGCCTGGTGAGCTGCCCTCTATGGGGTTGCACAGAGTCGGACATGACTGAAGCAAGTTAGCAGCAGCAGCATTTGCCGAAAGCTGCTTTTCAAGGACCAAAGCAATGCTGTCCAAATTGATGTTGAGAGATATTTTTTAAACACACACTTGTTTTCAAAAATATCTCTAACTATAGTCATAAACAGTGATCATACCATACTATTTAATGACAAGATATACTATGTTGACCCTTATCATTATGACATGGTTAAAATGAGGAGCTGTTAAAAAAAATTAAGAAAATTACCCATAGCAAAGATAGTTTTGGATATATGAAAACAAAATTGATGCAAAGAGTATACTGAATTGGAGAAAAATAATATGCAGATAATAAATAAAAAAAGAGCCTATATTTGTCTGGTGGCCAGTTCACAGATCTATTCCAATTTAGTCAATCGCCTTAAATTATTTCAACTCTTAGCATCTTCGGTTTTCTTAATTCAAAAATTAAAAGGCTGGTGATGATGATTTCTAAGGTTTCTTTTGCTTTAAATAACATACAATCAACTGCTTAAAGTCAGATCTTTAAATATAACATTGTCATCTATTCTGCAGGATGTGTAAATACATAGTGACAAGAAACTGCTGATCTGATTAACAGAAAACTATATAAATTTAGTAAAATACTATAATTTCTAAATAAAATTGACCTAAGAAGTATTGCCAAAGGAATATTAATTTATTTGTAATAAATAGTTCCATTTGGTGGAAATGAGTTTAATAATGATTGGAGGAAATGTGGCTTTCTAAGGAACTCTTTTATAATAAAAATTCCTTTCCCAGTGTACAGTAAAATATTACAATCTAATATTAGCAATGATATGTCTTTCCTGGAGTTACTTCCATTTCTTTTTTTTTTTTGTTTATTGTTTGCATTCTACACTGTTGCTTCCAATTCAGATGTTCATTTAGTGTGGCACTGATAGCTCAGTTGGTAAAGAATCTACCTGCAATGCAGGAGACCCCAGTTCAATCCCTGGATTGGGAAGATACCCTGGAGAAGGGAAAGGTTACCTACTCCAGTATTCTGGCCTAGAGAACTCCAAGGACTATATACATAGACAAAGTCAGACACGACCAAGCAAATTTCACTTTCACTTTAGTGTGGGCAGAGTGATGCAGAAGCCAGAAAATCTGAACCTCTCTGCCCAGTGTCATTACACTGCTCAGATTTTTAGTTTTCTTGAATCTCAAAGGAGTTAAATACTTAATATGCCTACAGTGTGGCTGAAATAAATATATGAACTGATGCATAAGGCCTTTTTTTCATAGTGTTTATGTCTTTTAGTTTTCCTTAATTGATTTCTTCCTTTCTTTCCTTGGCAGCAAAAGTATGGGGATTGCTATTTACAGTAAAACTTCCCCAACGTTACTGCACTTGAAGCACAATTTAATCGCTACATTCATTTTAATTGTGGATAGTTTCCTATTTGGCTCAAATACTTAATCAAACTTGCTGCTGCTGCTGCTAAGTCACTTCAGTCGTGTCCGACTCTGTGTGACCCTATAGACAGCAGCCCACCAGGCTCCCCTGTCCCTGGGATTCTCTAGGCAAGAACGCTGGACTGGGTTGCCATTTCCTTCTCCAGTGCATGAAAGTTAAAAGTGAATGTGAAGTCGCTTAGCCGTGTCTGACCCTCAGCAACCCCATGGACTGCAGCCTTCCAGGCTCCTCCGTCCATGGGATTTTCCAGGCAGGAGTATTGGAGTAAGGTGCCATTGCCTTCTCCGTAATCAGACTTAGGGAAGCACAAAGAAGCAATATTATAACCAATATTACTAACCAATAAACCAATGTAACAACTTAAAGCCACATGTCCTAATTATTTTTTGTTAATCCTATTAAGAAGGGATATACATAGTTACTTTTTTTTGGTTATTACTCAGCCATAAAAAGAACACAATAATGACATTTGCAGCAACATGGTCTGACATAGAGATGTCAGACTGAGTGAAGTAAGTCAGAGAAAGACACATATCACATGATATCGCTTATATGTGGAATCTAAAAAATATGTGCGGATGAACTTATCTACAAAACAGAAATAGAGTCACACGTAGAAAACAAACTTCTGGTTTGTACCAAGCCAGAAGATGAGGAGGGATAAATTGGGAATTTGGGATTGACATACACTCACTATTATAAATAAAATATATAACTACAAAGAAGCTACTATATAGAACAAGGAACTATACTCAATACTCTGTAATGAATTTTATGGGAAAGGAACCTAAAAAAAGAGTGGATATATGTACATGTATATATACAGATTCACTTTACTGTGCAGCAGAAACTAACACAGCAACGTAAAACGACTCTACTTCAATAAAAATTAATTAAAAAAGGAAAGCAAATAGGGAAAACAAAACAGAAAGAAGTATTTTTAAAATCAAGTGTCAAAGTACTCTTTTGCTCACTTATTCCTTCATTTATTCATTAAAAAAAATTTTTTTTTAGTATCGACTATTTACAAGATACTCAGCCAACAAAGAAAACTAAAATCTCTAACCGTGGTCATCTCTCCACTGAATCAGGAAGACTAATGCCAATGAAAATTCAATGTGATACGTGTGACAAATAGAAACAGGTGAAATACCAAGCATAAACAGAAAATTGTGCTTAAGTCCACTTTTGGAGAGGAGGTAGTTAAGGAGAGCTTTCTTAACAAGTTCATTTTGAGTTAGACTTTGAAATGAAAAGAGATTTCCCCAAGAGACAGGGAAGAAAATGTATTTGTGAAAAAGCAATGACTTTGAAATAGCAGAAATTTAGGGATATGCAATTGCTTTCTCATTGTTGAAGTTTCAGAGTTGATGGGAAGTGACAGAGGATGGAAGTGTGAAGAGTTTTTGCAATATGGGTGGTAAATATTTGAAGTTCTGGATGTTGTGTGTTATGATCTGATATGCGTCTTAGAAAGGGGAATGTGAAGGGAAGATGAAGTATATGTAATGGATGATTTTCATTTTTTCCAGCTCTTTATTCTTCCATTGTTTAATTTCACCTAATTTTTTATCAGCCACTTTTTGCTTATTTTCATTGGTGTCTCAGTCTATCTCGACTATTTCCTACCTTTTAAAAGTGTGCATCCTAACCAAAAATCATCAGTTCCTAGAAGAGAATACGTGTGTGTATGCTAAGTCACATCAGTCACATCCGACTCTGCTACCCTATGGACTGTAGTCAGCCAGGCTCCTCTGTCCATTGGATTCTCAAAGGAAACAATACTGGAATGGGTTGCCATGCCTTCCTCCAGAGAATCTTCCAGACTCAGGGAACAAAATTGCATCTCTTGCATCTCCTGTATTAGCAGGCAGGGGTTCTTTACCACTAGCGCAACCTGGAAAGCCCATGAAAGAGAACACCTAAAGAATACCTAAAGACATTTTTTAGGATCGCAAAAATGCAATCTCTTTCCTTTCCAAAGCAAACCATTCTATATCACAGTAATCCAAGTCTATGCACCAAACAGTGCTGCTGAAGAAGCTGAAGTTGAAAGGTTACATGAAGACCTACAAGACCATCTAGAACAAACATTCAAAAAAGATATCATTTTCATTATGGGGGACAGGAATGCAAAATTAGGAAGTAAAGAGATACCTGAAGTAACAGGCATATTTGGCCTTGGAGTGCAAAATGAAGCAGGTCAAAGGGTAACAGAGTTCTGACAAGAGAACACACTGGTCACAGCAAACACCCTCTTCCAACAACACAAGAGAAGACACTACACGTGGACATCACCAGATGGTCAATACCAAAATCAGATTGATTAAATTCTTTGCAGCCGAAGATGGAGAAGGTCTATACAGTCAGCAAAAGTAAGACTGGGACCTGACTGTGGCTCAGGTCATGAACTACTTATCACCAAATTCAGACTTAAATTTAAGAAAGTAGGGAAAACCATTAAGCCATTCAGGTATGACCTAAATCAAATCCCTTATGATTATACAGTGGAAGTGAGAAATAGATTCAAGCGATTAGATCTCATAGACAAGGTGCTTGAAGAAGTATGGATGGAGGTTTCTGACACTGTACAAGAGACAGTGATCAAGACCATCCCCAAGAAAAAGAAATGGAAAAAGGCAAGATGGTTGTCTGAGGAGGCTGAGGAGGCCTTACAAATAGCTGAGAAAAGAAGAGAAGTGAAAGGCAAAGGAAAAAAGAAGATATTCCCATTTGAAGGCAGAGTTCCAGAAAATGTAAGGAGAGATAAGACAGCCTTGCTCAGTGATCAATGCAAAGAAATAGAGGAAAATAATAGAATGGGAAAGATTAGAGATCTTTTCAAAAAATTAGAGCTACCAAGGGAATATTTCATGCAAAGATGAGCACAATAAAGGACAGAAATGGTATGGACTTAACAGAAGCTGAAGATATTAAGAAGAGGTGGCAAGAATACACAGAACTATAAAAAAAGATCTTCATGACCCAGATAATCATGATGGTGTGATCACTCACCTAAAGCCAGACATCCTGGAATGTGAAGTCAAGTGGGCCTTAGAGAGCATCACTATGAACAAAGCCAGTGGAGATGATGGAATTTCAGTTGAGCTATTTCAAATCCTGAAAGATGATGCTGTGAAAGTGCTGCACTCAATATGCCAGCAAATTTGGAAAACTCATCAGTGGCCACAGGACTGGCAAAGGTCAGTTTTCATCCCAATCCCAAAGAAAGGCAATGCCAGAGAATGCTCAAACTACTGCACAATTGTGCTCATCTCACACGCTAATAAAGTAATCCTCAAAATTCTCCAAGCCAGGCTTCAGCATTATGTGAACCATGAACTTCCAAATGTTCAAGCTGCTTTTAGAAAAGACCGGGGAACCAGAGATGAAATTGCCAACATCCATTGGATCACTGAAAAAGCAAGAGAGTTTCAGGAAAACATCTACTTCTGTTTTATTGACTACACCAAAGCCATTGACTTTGTGGATCACAACAAACTGTGGAAAATACTGAAAGAGATGGGAATATCAGACCACCTGACCTGCCTCCTGAAAAATCTCTATGCAGGTCAAGAAGCAACAGTTAGAACTGGACATGAAACAACAGACTCATTCCAAATCAGGAAAGGAGTACGTCAAGGCTGTACATTGTCACCATGATAATTTAACTTCTATGCAGTGTACATCATGAGAAATGCTTGACTGGAAGAAGCACAAGCTGGAATCAAGATTGCCAGGAGAAATATCAATAACCTCAGATACTCAGATGACACCACCCTTATGGCAGAAAGCAAAGAAGAAATAAAGAGCCTCTTAAGGTAAGTGAAAGAGGAGAGTGAAAAAGTTGGCCTAAATTTCAACATTCAAAAAACTAAGATCTTGACATCTGGTCCCATTACTTCATGGAAAATAGATGGGGATAGAATGAAAACGGTGACAGACTTTACTTTCTTGAGCTCCAAAATCACTGAGGATGGTGATTGCAGCCATGAAATTAAGACACTTGCTCCATGGAAGAAAAGCTATGACCAAACTAAACAGCATATTAGAAAGCAGAGACATTACTTTGCCAACAAAGGTCCATCCAGTCAAAGCTATGGTTTTTCCAGTAGTCATGTATGGTTGTGAGAGTTGGATTATAAAGAAAGCTGAACACTGAGGAACTGATGCTTTTGAACTGTGGTGCTGGAGAAGACTCTTGAGAGTCCTTGGGCTTCAAGGAGATCCAGCCAGTCCATCCTAAAGGAAATCCGTCCTGCGTATTCATTGGAAGGACTGATCCTGAAGCTGAAACTCCAATCCTTTGGCCACCTGATGAGAAGAGCTGACTCACTGGAAAAGACCCTGATGCTGGGAAATACTGAGGGCAGGAGGAGAAGGGGACAACACAAAATGAGATGGTTGGATGGCATCACCGTCTCAATGGATATGAGTTTGAGTAAGTTCTGGGAGTTGGTGATGACAGGGAAGCCTAGCATCCTGCAGTCCATGGAGTCCAAAAATGTTGGACATGACTGAGTAACTGAACTAAAGTGAAAGACATTTTTTATATGAGAAAACAAGATATGCTAATTTATATATACTCATTTATATTAAATATACTCATTTATATTTATTAAATATTTATTTACTTTTATTATCTTCAGTATACTTACCTGGGTGTTGAGGTAACTAAATGAGAAGACTCATTCTGTCCTTGAAAAGGAATGACTATTTAGAGAAAGTGTAAAAGTAGGTAGTCAGCTAAAGAAAGCCCTGAGGACATGATGCAGTGGAAGCGCAGTGCATAGTTATGCTTGGAAAAAGAGTTGAGAGTCTGCTAAGCAGATGGGTAAGTGGGTGAACAGTTGCAGGCACAGGAGAGGAAAGACTGACACCCCACGCACCAGGAACAGATTATACAATAGTATGAGTAAGCATCACATGGCTATATTTACATTTTGATATGTTTTCCTCTGAGTACAAAGATAGAGATGTGATTGGCGTTCTTAGAAGCAGCTTCATTCATTCTTAAAAAAAAAAAAAGAAAGAAAGAAAATTAAAATACTAGCAGTGTCTGTTACTTGGTATTTAACTGCTATCAGACTGAATTCTTCACTCTCCCCCCACTGTAAACAAGAAAAGTAATTTACACTGTTATGTGAGATCAGGGGATTAAAAGTAGATCTAATGCCCACACTAATTAAAGCTCATCCTCCCCCTGCTAAGGCAAGCATGCATATCTCTAGACTGATGAACCAGATTTTGCTTACTTTACACAACAAGATATAACATCATCTGAATTAAATTCACCCATTCCATTTCATTTTAGTTCACTGATTCCAAAAATGTCGATGTTCACTCTTGCCATCTCCTGCTTGACAATTTCTAATTTACCTTGATTCATGAACCAACAATTCATGTTCCAATGAATTACTGCATCAGACTTTACTTCCATCACTAGTCACACCCACTACTGGGCATTGTTTTTGCTTTCACTCTGTCTCTTCATTCTTTCTGGAGTTATTTCTCCACTCTTCTCCAGTAGCATATTGGTCACTTACTGACCTGTGGAGTTCATCTTTCAGTGCTTTAGAACTAACACCCAACAAAGATGTCCTTATCATCATAGGGAACTGGAATGCAAAAGTAGGATGTCAAGAGATACCTGGAATAACAGGAAAGTTTGGCCTTGGAGTACAAAATGAAGCAGAGAAGGCTAACAGAGTTTTGCCAAGAGAACACATTGGTCATAGCAAACACTCTCTTCCAACAACACAAGAGAAGACTCTACACATGGACGTCACCAGACGGTCAATATTGAAATCAAATTGACTATATTCTTTGCTGCCAAAGATGGAGAAGCTCTATACAGTCAGCAAAAACAAGACCAGGAGCTGACAGTGACTCAGATCGTGAACTCCTTATTGCCAAATTCAGAATTAAATTGAAGAAAGTGGGGAAAACCACTAGACCATTCAGGAATGACCTAAATCAAATCCCTTATGATTATACAGTGGAAGTGACAAATAGATTCAAGGGATTGAATCTGATAGAGTGCCCGAAGAACTATGATAGCACAAGAATGGGATTGAAAAAGGCAACAATTGTTGTCTGAGGAGGCCACAAGAAGAAGAAGAGATACCTAAGGAAAAGAAGAAGAAAAGATTACAAGAGTGAGACTAGTTGTGAGAATAGCCAAAGAAAAGATGAAAGCAATGCAGAATGATCAATGCAAAGAAATAGAGAGAAATAATAGAATGGGAAAGACTAGAGATCTCTTCAAGAAAATTAGAGATAACAAGGGAATATTTCATGCAAAGATGAGCACAATAAAGGACAGAAATAGTACGGACCTAACAGAAGCAAAGATAATTGAGAAGAGGTGGCAAGAATACACAGAAGAACTATACAAAAAAGATCTTCATGACCCAGATAACCACGATGGTATGATCACTCACCTACAGCCAGACATCCTGGAATGTGAAGTAAAGTGGGCCTTAGGATGCATCACTATGAGCAAAGCTAGTTGAGGTAATGGAATTCCAGTTCAGCTCTTTCAAATCCTAAAAGATGATGCTGTGAAAGTGCTGCCAAGAAATTTGGGAAGTTCAGCAGTGGCCACAGGACTGGAAGAGGTCAGTTTTCATTCCAATCCCAAAGAAAGGCAATGCCAAAGAATGCTCAAACTACCACACTGCTGCTACTGCTGCTGCTAAGTCGCTTCAGTCGTGTCCGACTCTGTGAGACCCCATAGATGGCAGCCCACCAGGCTCCCCCGTCCCTGGGATTCTCCAGGCAAGAACACTGGAGTGGGTTGCCATTTCCTTCTCCAATGCATGAAAGTGAAAAGGGAAAGTGAAGTCGCTCAGTCATGTCAAACTCTTAGCAACCCCATGGACTGTAGCCCACCAGGCTCCTCTGTCCATGGGATTTTCCAGGCAAGAGTACTGGGGTGGGATGCCATTTCCTTCTCCTCAAACTACCGCACAATTGCACTCATCTCACACGCTAGTCAAGTAATTCTCAAAATTCTCCAAGCCAGGCTTCAACAGTACATGAACCATGAACTTCCAGATGTTCAAGCTGGGCTTAGAAAAGGTAGAAGGACCAGAGATCAAACTGCCAACATCCGCTGGATCATGGAAAGAGCAAGAGAGTTCCAGAAAAACATCTACTTCTGCTTTATTAACTATGCCAAAGCCTTTGACTGTGTGAAAACCTTTGACTTTGAAGTCACTTTGTTGTCTGACTCTTTGCGATCCTATGGAGTGTAGCCCTGTATCCCACCAGGCTCCTCCATCCATGGGATTTTCCAGGCAAGAACACTAGAGTGGGTTGCTATTTTCCTCTCCAGGGGATCTTCCTGATTGATTGTGTAGTTCACAACAAACTGGAAAATTTTTAAAGAGTTGGGAAACTAGACTTCCTTACCTGCCTCCTGGGAAATCTGTATGCAAATCAAGAATAAACAGTTGGAACTGGACATGGAACAACAGACTGGTTCCAAATTGAGAAAGGAGTACATCAAGGCTCTATGTTTTCTCCCTGCTTATATAACTGCTATGCAAAATATGTCATGAGAAATGCTGGGCTGGATGAACCACAAGCTGGAATCAAGATTGCTGAGAGAAATATCAATAACTTTAGATACGCAGATGACACCACCCTTATGGCAGAAAGAGCGAAGAACTAGAGAGCCTCTTGATGAAAGTGAAACAGGAGAGTGAAAAAGTTGGCTTAAAGCACAACATTCAGAAAACTAAAATCATGACATCTGGTCCCATCACTTCATGGCATATAGATGGGGAAAGGATGGAAACAATGAGAGATTTTATTTTCTTCGCCTCCAAAATCATTGCAGATTGTGATTCCAGACATGAAATTAAAAGACACTTGCTCCTTGGAAGAAAGCTATGACCAACATAGACAGCATATTAAAACGCAGAGACATTATGTTGTCAACAAAAGTCCGTCTAGTCAAAGATATGGTTTTTCCAGGCGTCATATTTGGATGTGAGAGTTGGCCTATAAAGAATGCTGAGTGCTGAAGAATTGATGCTTTTGAACTGTGGTGTTGGAGAAGACTTTTGAGAGTCCCTTGGACTGCAAGGAGATCCAACCAGTCAATCCCAAAGGAAATGAGTCCTGAATATTCATTGGAAGTGTTGATGCTGAATTTGAAGTTCCAATACTTGGCCACATGATGCGAAGAACTGACTCATTGGAAAAGACCCTGATGCTGGGAAAGATTGAATGCAGGAGAAGGGGATGACAGAGGATGAGATGGTTGGATGGCATCACTCTCTTGATGGACATGAATTTGAGCAAGCTCTGGGTGTTGGTGATGGATAGGGAAGCCTGGCATGCTGCCATTCATGCGGTCGCAAAGAGTAGGACACAGGTGAGTGACTGCACTGAACTTATCTGACATAACAAGACTAAATGCTTTCTGCATATAACTTTTTGATTATATTTCTAGAATCTAGACCACATCCAGTGTTTGATTGAAAAATGTGAACAAACAAGATAAACAATAATTTATGTTCGCTTGTATTTTTCTGGTATATTAGATGATATTTTCATTTTACTTTTATTTCAGCTTTACTGAAACATAATTCACATATAATACAATTTAGCCATTTAAAGTCATCAGTTTATTTGGTTTAGTATATTCACATGATATGTGCAGCCAACACCACCATCAATCTTAGGGCATTTTCATTACCTAAAAAGAAACCCCGTAGATTTTAGCTATCACCACCCTACCTTGTTTGTCTACCACTAAGCCGTCGCTAACGTATTTTCTGTCTCTATAGAATTCTTTCTTCTGTACTTTCATATAATGAAATCACATAATATGTGGAATTCTCTGACTGTTTCAAGGTTCATCCAAGTTATAGCATGTATCACAACCATATATCTTTTTAAGGATAAATACTATTCCACTGAATGGATAGACCAGTTTGTTAATTCATTCACCCACTGATTATATCCACTTTTTAACTATTATGAATAATACTGCTGTAAATAATTGTATAGAAGTTTTGTGTGGAAATTGGGTCCTCTTGTTGTTTCTTTGTAATATTTTTAAAATCCAAAATAAAAACCATATAGTTAATGATACTGGAGAAGGCAATGACAACCCACTCCAGTACTCTTGCCTGGAAAATCCCATGGGAGGAGCTTGGTAGGCTGCAGTCCATGGGGTCGCTAAGTGTCGGACACGACTGAGCGGCTTCACTCTCACTTTTCACTTGCATGCATTGGAGAAGGAAATGGCAACCCACTCCAGTGTTCTTGCCTGGAGAATCCCAGAGATGGGGGAGACTGGTGGGCTGCCGTCTGTGGGGTCGCACAGAGTCAGACATCACTGAAGCGACTTAGCAGCAGCAGCAGTTAATGATGCCCCTCCTCAATGGTATGTGGTTAGGAGCTCTCTGCTTTTATTTGTGACTGCCTCTGTCTTGTGTCACCCAATGACTTGACCTTTTAATTCAGCATTCTCCTAGAAGAATTTTTGACATATTATTTATTAATAAATATTTACATAACACTTATTGTGTACTAGGGTATTTTAGTCTTTTAAGAAATATTAATTCTTATAACAAGATTACAGTTAATTATTATTACTATTCTCAAATTCCAGAGAATAGAAAATAGAAAAAGAAATCAAGAATATTCCTAGTACCATAGGTGTTAAGAAGTAGATTTTCTTCACTTAACCATTATGCTCAGCAGAAATTGTCTCTAGTAGGCTTTTTTTCTTTCTTTGATAAATAATCTCTTCATTTTAGAACAACTTTAGATTTATATAAAAATGAGTTACCACATATCCACCTGTTGGGAGCCAGCGTGAGGAACTCCGCCCATGGCAAAGTCATGAGGAGGAAGCTTGGCATACGCAAAGGTGTGATCAAGCCTCAGGAAACCCCCTGTTCCCGAGCATCTACCCCAAAACCAGAGTACTTTACGGGGAGCTCTCCCCCATAACCATTTCTCTCAGAGAATGAGTTAACTTGCAGCTCCAGTTAATAAAAATTCCTGGGCATGATAAGAGTGTTTCAACTTACGAACTCTGGAGGTTCTCTGGCCTGCCTGATCAGGCTTGTCAGGCCACATGTGATTGTTTACAGCCTCCCAACTGTGAGAGGCACGGGATGTTTTAAAACTTTCTAAATACAGACTCTTTTGAGAAGTTAGAAGATCATTAGTATAGTATTAGTGGGTTGATTAAGAATTATATTGGTGAAGGGTTTTTTCATTTGTCCTGCCAATAATTACTGCTAATTCCCTGCCCCGGGTGTGACAAGGATGTCTCAGGTCAAACCTCTCTGCTGACAGACTAGCTTGTGTGACAGCCTCTCAGCCGTAAACAGCACAGAGAATTTGGAGTATTAGCATAAGGCTTTTTTCATTGATGAGTCAATGATTGCCATCAGGCCTCCATATCCTTAGGCACCTGGGAATATATTAATCAATGTATTTGAAATATAGAAAAGGAAATATAGTAGTTTTTTGATGTTAGCAATACTAGACTTTTTGAGTTAATGAATCTTCTCTTTTGTTATAGATCACTGTACTTTGTTATAAATCACTATAAATCACTGTGTCCTTGCTATGCGAAAATGTAACTTTATCACTATCTTAAAACAAAATAGATCTTAAGGGGAACATTGGTGAAGGGATTACATTTGTTGAGCCAATATTTGCTGCTAAATCTCCATATTCCTGTCCTTATAATGAATATAACTAGCATATAGGAGAAATGAGTATTAACCTTTAAGATTAATCATGTTAAACCTTAGGTTAAGTAAATTCCTTTCTTGATTGTAACTCACTACACCCTCACCCTATAGAAATGCAACTTTATTTGGAGGGTGGCGCCTGATTTAAGAAAAAAATCACCCCTGGAAAAATTTTTCTGGTTAGCTGACCGGTATCAGAAAGGGCCATAAAATGTCAGCAGACCTCATGGCCAAAAGATGATGAAACTCATAAGACCTTTGTATAATTTTATATGAAGCACCTGATTGTGACAAGGGTCAGGTCTGCTGATCCCCACGTGACTCTGTATTCATCCCTATGTATAACAAAAAGGTATATAAACAAACCTGAAAAATAAAGAAATCGGATCAGTTTCTGGAAAGACTGATTCCCCTGTGTCGTTTCTTTCTCGCTCCCCGTTTTCCTGGCTGAATTCCCATCTGAAATGTGGGTACTCACCAAGCCTGCTAATTCTGCCTGGGCTTCTGAGATCGGACTGGGGAGGCCTCAGTGCCTCCTCTCCGTTGGGAGAATGGAAAGACGCCTGTGGCCTACGTAGGTGGTCATTGATATTCCATGTAAACCAGTTGTTCAGCCTCTTTTCTCCACTAATTCTCCTACTACACTATCTGTTTCTAATCTCCCTCTATATCTGTAATTAAATAAATTTTTTCCAGGACGCCGACTCCATCCCCACCTTTGAATCACCCTGGATCCACCAGGGCTGGACCCCGGCATCCACCTCCAGCTTCCCCCTTCATTAACATCTCAGATTAGTATGGTATTTTTGTTACTATTAGTGAACCAAAAGTATTATATTATTATTAAGTCCATACTTAACTTAGGCTTTCTTGATTTTTACCTAACATCCATTTATGTTCAAGGAGATCACCCAGGGATATCATGTTATATTTACTTTTCACCTCTTCTTTATTTTTTTCTCCTTATTTTTCGTTTCACCAAGAAACTGATTTCTTTTAATATGACAATACTATATTATTTTAGTTATTATAGTTTTGTAATAGGTTTGAAATCAAGATGTGATATGCTTTCTTTAACATTAAAAAAAAGCATTTTAGCAACTTACTATGCAATGTTACCCAATCTTTGTCATATAAAAACCCATATATACACTTCTCCTTCAGTTTATTTATAAGAAAAAGTTTGTCTCTGTCGAAGATCATGCATGCATTTATCCCATTCCTGTTGAAAACTATGCAACATAGCACTTTATGTGTTTTTATCTTCCAAGAAATTCAGAGTCAAGAGAAGTTTCTAACTATGCTAATTATTTCAGCACAACTGCCCAGAAATTCCTAATCTCATTGATTCTTTTCCATGATCATTTTCTCTATCTTATGATTATTGTTATATACATAGTCTATCTTACATTTTATGTTGCATGATATCCAAAACATTTTCAAAGTGTGTGTGGGAAAATGCATGACTATAATGTTGTGACCATTATTTTGGGACAGTTTGCTAGCGTTCATTTATAATTCCTCTCAAATAAAAACTAACCACATTTAGTTCATCACAAGTTAAGCAAGTTTACTCTGATTAAAGTATGCAAACCTGGCTTCATAATGACTGTGACAGGACTAACTTTTCTAATGTCTATTTCTTGGATTTTATATTCAATATCAAAATGTGTTCCAGCACTATTTTTTTTAATCAAAAACTACTGAATAAGGATGCCCTAGCTAGCATGAAGTATGTAGATAATGAGGTTGTTCTTTAAATTGATCCCCCCAAGATTTATCTTCCCTTTAGTTGCTTTCCTCCAACTAGAATGTGTGGTTAAGACATGGACAATGGGAGCTTCCTTGGCACTGTAATTTCCAAGGTATCATCAGCGGTAGAAAGAAAAGAAATATCTCTTGCTGATCAATCATCCAAGTATTATTAAGGACATTACATTTTCGATAATGGCACTTAATTCTCCAGTACATTATGAGACAGAATAATGAAATAAAAAATAAATGTGTAAGTCTAAAATTATGACTTGCAGTAAATGTTCCCAACAAATGCGGTTGGACTGTAGAATGATTACTTTTTTATACTTTTGAGTTATAAAGTCCCCAGAGAATAAAAAAGTTAATGGAAATGAAAGGAAATTGCTCTTCAGACTGAAGAAAACGTCAGTGTGCTTTATGCTCTAGCTGTTATTCTGATGATACATTCAAATAGGGAGCCCATGTAATGGAGTAGACATGATACTTATTCCTAAGCAAAAGAGCAGATATAAGCTTGAGAATCTAATATTTTTAAATTAGTTCAATGCTTCCTTGTATAGAATAAGAATCATTTTCGGTATTATGCAAGTAATGATTTCACAGTACTTTTTGTACCATCAGCTACTCTAAATTTCTAACTCCCTTTCTTGTGAAACAAAATTTAAAATGCTTTAGAGCTTTCAGATAGACTGTTAGTCTACTTCAAGGTTCTTCAAGATGGTGTATGAAAATCTAGAAAGAGAAAAGTAGAAGTTCCTAATAAAAGTTCATTCTGAAGTTGTTAATATTTTAACTTGACTTTACTCCCCCTACCTGCCCCATGCAAAGTATGGCCACTTACTCTTAAATGGAATTCACATAGTAACTCAGTTTGGAAACTAGCAACTTTGGGTAGGCAACCAAATTTCTTTGGGCGTGATTATTTTTCACATACAAAAGATGTGAAATTGGTGTGGTTATCAATCTCAGCAAGTCAAGATGAAGATGATATATGGTTATAGATGCAAGATAATGATAACAAGTTACTATTATTTCTCTTACCTCAAAAAATCTAAAAGCATATGCCCTTCTTAGAATATATTAATAATAATTATTTTGAATAATTTTGAAATTTTGTAGTCTTTTCTTACATACTTCAATTTATGAAAAATCTTTAAGGTAAGTAAAATAAGCAATCTTTTTTCCAGGTAGAGAAAAAAAACACATTTTAAAGATAAAAGTAGATGCCTAAGGGTTTAAGTTATTTGTCTTGGGCCAATGAATGACACACTTTAGCTTCTAATACTGGTCTTATAGTTCTAAATTAAGTGTTCTTTCCACTGTATTATTTTATCTAACTTTTATAGAGCTAGTGATACAGATATAGGACACACTGACACTTTTGATCACTTAGGAACTCTTGCTCTGTGCCTTATGACTCAAAGTGGTTTTTTTGGGGGGTGGAGTAGGGAGGTAGGGGTAACAAAAGATAGAAAACCTGTCACTCTCAGTGTGCAAGCTACCAGAATCTAATTATGCAAGAATTTGAATAAAAACTGATAAATTTTGATCATCTGTTTCTTTTGTAATCTGTATTACAAATGAAATAATCAAAATCCTATGAATGAAAGCTTGATAGCCACATAGGAAAAAAGAGAAAGCATTTGGTATGGTCCGTCCAAAACCAGTGACTGGAGAGACAATTATTCACAAAGAAAAGAACAGTTTGTTCATGGATGTTTGGCATAAGGAGAGGAAAGAGAAAGAGACAATACAATAGCTGAAGTTCATTTTCCTAGTTCTTTTTTTCTATCTCACTTCAATCCCATTTTGTGCCATTTCATGTGACCATTTTCTGAGAAGGCAAATGGATTTAAAATACTTCTGGAAAGTAGTTTTAAAAATAGGGATGCTTTGTGTTTTTGAATACTTGGGAATACTTTTGTTGTAACCAACCTATTAAATATATTTAGTACCCATCACATGCCTACACTGTCTCACCACCTCCTTCAGTGAGATGTGGATATATTGCCCTCATAAGCATGAGACATGTTTCTGTGAATGCAGATCACAAAGGGAGAATAAGCCAGTCTATCAAGTCATGGATGTTGTTGAAGTTTGAATGAAAAAAAATACATTTTGATTTGTTATTTGTTATTTATGCATTGGGGCTTCCCTTGTGGCTCAGATGGTGAAGAATCTGCCCACAGTGTGGGAGACCTGGGTTCAACCCCTGGATTGCGAAGATTCCCTGGAGAAGGTAAATGGATACCCACTCCAGTATTCTTGCCTAGAGAATTCCATGGACAGAGGAGCCTGATGGGCTACAGTTTATGGAATCACAAAGAGTCAGAGATGACTGAGTGACTAGCACTTTCTCTTTCATTTATGCAAAAGACATAATGTATCCTGTGCAATTAATTTTAATTCTCATGCTAGATAGTAAAAAATTTGAGCCATTCCTACTAAAAATTACTATGGCTATTACTCATAGGGGAAATTAGCCACACATGAGCATGGGTGGGGAGAATTCAAGTCTAGTTAAAAAAAAACAACAACAAAAATCATTTTAGGATAAGCATTTATTGGGCACTTCTGCATTCTCTTTCTGCATTTCCATATACCATTATTGCATGAACTATGTTTAACTGGGTCCCAGGTACCCCAATTCCTTATGGTACATTCCACTCCCTGCAGCCCACATCACACTGCATTAACAAGGCCTGCCCTGTTTCATCCACTACTCTGAATTACTTCTTTTTTTATACATCATCTTGCCACAGACTCTCTCAGGTGGCACTTGTGATAAAGAATCCACCTGCAATGCTGGTGGCACAAGAGACCCAGGTTCAATCCCTGGGTCGGGAAGATGCCCTGGAGGAGGAAATGGAAACCCACTCCAATATTCTTGCCTGAAAAATTCCATGGACAGAGGACCCTGGCGGGCTGCAGTCCATGGGGTCGTAAAAGGGTTGGACACAACTGAGCATATGTGCACACGTATGCACATCTTCTTGCCACAAACCTCCCAACCGTTAGTAAGAATCCATTTATCTAAAACCCAACTGGATTCTAACAATGGTTCTGAAAACATACTACTATTAACAGAAAGAATTCTTAAAAAGATACTGTCTTTAAACCATTGTTCCCTACAATTTAACAGATTTCTTTGCTATCCATTTCAATAATATTAACATCACCCTTAGTGAACTTGCATTTCTGTCCCTCCAAACTGCAAAGCACTCTGCCTCTTTACCTTTTTTTCTTTTGTTTCAATTTGGCATCAGAAGTTAAAGTATACTTGTCTTAGTTTGGGCTTTTCAGAATCAGACTCTAAGATGAATCATTTCTGCACAGGATTTCTTAAAGTGGTCTCAGGAGGAACCAATAAGGATCTGGAGGAAGGAGAAAAGAAAAGGGAAAGAAACTAAGCAAAGGAACAAAGTCAGGTGCAGTTGCAGCCTCAAATGGTCTTCTGGAGAATAAATTACACCTTGAAATGGGTCCTTTCTGGAGTAGTGGAAAATGAGTTCCTTTTATTTTCAGCGGGCTACTTCCAGCTCCACTCACTAAAGATTATCCTCTGAAGATCATAGATGGGAATCATTAGCAGTAAAAGCAGCAAAGGATACAGAGCATGAGGGATAGTCCTCAGAGCTGATCTAGGTGTGGTACCAACCATGTTTGCTATAGTACCTTATCTCTTCCCAGCATTAACACTTGGTCACAGTTATATATTATTTGCATTATCTCCTCCCCTTAATGGGCTCTTTTCCTCATGTCGAAGGACATGCTTATGTATTCTAAAAATAATTTCTTGTAGGCATTATCCTATCTTTTTAATGGCTTAACTTCACAGACATATTCTGACTTGACTTCTTTACTAATTCTTTAAATGAAAATAATTTGGTCTTCAGATTCCTGATAAGTGAGAATAGTAAGATATTGAAATATAAGAAAGTAAAAACTGAAGTTTTCATCTTGTCCTTCAAGTTCTTTAATCTGTACAGTAGAAGTAATGATTGATTCTGTCTGTGTTTAAGGCTGGCCCTGTTTTATAATAGAAGAGAAAATGGGTATTTTTCTATATAATCAAATGTATGTTGAATCCTGGTAAATTTCAAATATGTCTCAGTAGAATGTGGTTCTTCCAAACAACATTCGTGACCACTCTTTCACTTCAGTAGTAAAATGCTTGGGAAACTTGAGTACATTTCTTGAAGAGTCAATGTTTTAAAATCTTAATAAAATGAGAACCAAATGATTTGATGACAGACAAAGCTATCATAAAAACATTATTACTTGAATATTTTGCCTTATGTCTAAAGAAAGAGGTTCCTTTGACCCTTACAAATGTTTCCAGTGCTATAGTTCAGTGTTATGGTTATTACAGAGCAAATAATTTATCTGACAGGGCAGCCTGAATCACTAAATGGTATTTGCCAAAAAGTGAAAGGGACAAAGAACAAAATTCTCACAGTTT